>NC_142031.1:59306760-59606860 GCF_982192425.1 Myodes glareolus
AACAGGATGGAATGATTTTATGTGCTGCTTTAAAACAATGTGAAAATGCAATATAATCATAAAGCTATTGGAGGAAAAAAATACAGAGATACCACTCAGTTTGGTAACAGAATTACAACCCACCGCAATCCCATATTTAAAAGTGAAGAAGGCAGTTGATAGGATCAATTTAAATATGAAAAATTTCTAGAGAAATGAAGAGAGACTTGCTGTTTTCATCCTGGTTGTAGCAAAATTCAGGGACAATTTGAGATGCACAAAAGTCAGTGAGATGCAAAGCAGAATACAGAAGAATTCTCCTGGGGCATGGATGCCATGGATGATTCATAAAAGGTGCATCCTAGCACAAAGGCCCTGCTTAGGTCAGGTTGGACTGGAAGAGGAATTCCTTTATTTGTTTTCTGTCTTTGCATTAAATGGAATTATTCATCTATCTATCTGTCTGTCTATCTATCTATCTATCTATCTATCTATCTATCATCTGTCTATCTATCTATTTATCATCTATCATTAGAGAAGGAGAGAAAGGGAGAGGCAGTGACATCATCAATATATCTACATATTATGCATCTATCTACCAATTATCTACCTATTGATTAATTACTTATCAATCTGTCAATCGTCTATTTTTAGAGAGTGAGAGACAGAAACATCATATATATATATATAAATATATATGTATATATATATAATCTATCTACCCTCTATCTATTTATCATCTATCTATCTTTATCTAACAATATATCCTCTATTTTCTATGTATGTATGTATGTATGTATCTAAATATATGTATGTATCTTTGGTTCATTTAACTACCTATTTATCATCTATCTTTACAGAGTGAGAGAGGATAGAGATATTATCTATCTATCTATCTATCTATCTATCTATCTATCCATCTATCAACCTACCCACTTATCTATCAACTATATCTAGAAATCAGTCAATCTATCTATCTATCTATCTATCTATCTATCTATCATATATATCTGTTATCTATTTATCATCTATCTTTAGATAATGAGTCAGAAACAACACCTACTTATCTACATATTATCTATCTATCCATCTCCCTATCTATCACCTATCCTCTATGTATTTATCTATATATTGATGTGTCATCTATCTATACATTCATCTATTTTTTATTCTTTTGCCTATTCACTGATCATTTGCATTTATTTGATTTAAGTGGCTATTTGCACACTAAGGAATTCACAAACACACATGTCTCTTGAAGAGCAGTGCTTCACAGGTGGAGAAACTGAGCATCAGAGAGTAAAAGCACAGGTAGGTAGAGCACACTCTTCTAGGACACACAGAAATCTTCCCTGCCATCCTCTGAGACCTGCCAGTCCCCTCCACTACCTCCTAACACATCTGAGAATTCAACTCTCTTCTTTATTTCTTTAACATTTTCTTTCCCTTGATGAATGAGTTTCCCCTGGGAGGAGAAATGAACTTGTTTAAGGTCTTCTTTTGCTCCAGGGTTTTTGGATTTGAATTTTAAATGTCATGCTGCTATTTAGCTCTGACACAAGAGACCAGGAAGATTTATGCTGAGCCAACAAGTCCACAGGGGCACATTACCGAGGAGGGCGTCCACCTGGCTGTTTGTCTCTGGTGGAGGGAGGAGCAGGATGGAAAACGTCTTAGGTTCACAGTCATGTTCTGCTGCCCTACTGTGTGAACAGGTTGACCTTTGCCCTACTGCCCCACTGTGTGAACCAGTTGAACTATTCAAATTCAAATTCTTTTCAAGGCTGCTCACAAATAGAGGAAGAATGCATGTAAGGTTGCCAGGAGGACTACAAACTCTGTGTCTAATGATGCTAAATATCAAGGATGAATGAGGCATTACAGAAATTTGACATGATCGAGATTATTTAGGAATGCCTTGGAAGTATAACCTCTTTACTAATGAGGGATTACATTCAAACCCTGCTTTGGAAACAAGGCCAAAGAACCTATTTATACTCTCTCATCTACTGACTATGGTTCCCAAACCACATCCGTTTTCAAAAGAGAGCAACCTGGGAGGACACTGAGCATCATCAGGATCATCACCATCATCATTACTGCTAAGTGCTGCCCAACACTTTCTGTACTTCTGTCCCAGGTTTCATAGATGATACCTTCCTCTCAGGAACACCTGTTGTATGAAGTCAAAGTATGCAGTAAAGAAAGTTGCTTTATTTTACTTAAACCCTCTTTCTAAATTAAAAAGTATCTTCTATATATAGCACATTTTCACAACCGTTTACGGAAGCAGTTTCATTAGACACACTGGAGAGGATTAGACTACTAGTGAGGTACCACTTGACTGCATAGTCCAGAGCCTGAAGTAGAACTCCCCAAACAAAAAAAATGTGTTCTAAACACAAGACAGATAGAGGCCATAATGAAGCTCACTGTAGAAGGAAAAATAGACAGCATGTTCTGTTTGGGAGCTGATGAGAAGAAGCATGCAGTTTTAAATCCCGACAATCTACTGTGTCAATGTATGGAGACAGCTGTGCATGCTTCCAGAAATTACCTTGCTCTCTTAGAATGAGGCAAGGTGTGGGAAGAATCATTTTAACTGAGTGGAAGTCTAGAAATTGAACTTCAATGCAAATAAAAACAGCACCAAGACAAATTCTTTTATCTAGACCAACAGCAATGAAACTTGATATCCCAAATACTAGGAAATTATTAAACATAATACATTGCTGGTGGTGACAGTGGAAGCTTGTTAAACTTTGTGCAAAGCAATAGTGCAGGGCCTTGATGCCAGAAAAATGTCCGGGACACTGCACACACTGTACTTGATTGTGAAACTAAAGAAACACTCAAAGAAAGTTATTGGATGGATAAAGATAGTCCTCGTGATGGGTGGGAGGCAAACATTAAATTTTAGTTTAGGAAGGCTTGGGTTTGAGGCCATTTAAAAAAACTGAACCCCCTTTCTTTTTTGCCAGGATATTTACCCAATGGCAACAATTTTACATGCTTAATATTCATGGGAACATTATCAACACGTAATTAACCTTTAATTTTAAATTATAATATGCCAATATGATATTATGGAAATTGTCTGCAAACTCAAGAGCATGAAGCTGTAAACAGAGATAAAAATTGTCCCTTCATCTCCATGCAAACAAACTCAATAAGGGAAAGAACAATCTGGAATGGAAAATATGTCACAGAAAACAGTTTCAGAGATTTGTCTCTTTAGGAGTCGCTGCTAATAGCCTTTCAGATAGAGTTACATAGAAATTCTAAAACCAAAATACATTTTTATTTTAGGTATTATGTATTATTTTATGTATTTATGTAAATAGCTTAACTGTATAACAGAGTGGATAAGTACCGATAGGTTTGTCCAGATATTCTGAGTTTGTATAATCCTAACTGTCACAAGACAAAAAGAGAGGCACTGATGATTTGCTTGGGTATCCTTTTATTGTCACAAGTTCTTTTTATATATTATTTTTATAGGCGGCAGCTTATTTTTATTCTCTTAATCATTAAGATTTCATTCATCCCAGATTCATTTACCTGGCCAGTAATGATTTCAACGTATTAAAAGCCAGGATAAATGAAGATTAAAAAGAAGCAAAGCTAAAATCTCTACTTTAAGACAGGTCAAATCTGTGTTCACACGCATATGGATTATGGCATGTCCATAGTGCCAAGATGGAAATTATCCTCTAGAAATTATTAATGGCAAAGAGGGCCGTTAAGAAAGTTGTGGTTGGTGTCATTTGCTACAACTGGATGGGGTTAGTAAAAGGGACAGTGGATGGGAACACGGACTGGACTGAGGTAGGGAAATCTGGCCCTCACTTTTGCCCTCCTTCCAACAATCTGAGCGAGCAGGTGACTTAGTCCGCCAGCATTAATTCCCTCCTATGTGCTGATCCATTTGTTTTTAAGCTCTCCCGTTCTGTGGAGCATATGTGTTACATGTGAGACATGACATTGGTTATCATGGGGGCATGAATGAGACAGCTGTGATTGCAGGAACTTCTCCCTCCAGCAAGGAGGAATGGGACGCTCCAAGGAAAAGGTGTTGCAGAGAATTTGAAAAGTGTGGTGTCCGTGAAAGGAATGAGAAGCAGCTAAGTGGGCTTCAGTTTCCTCACAAGGACAACCAAGCCTAGTCGCTAGGAGAAGAAAACAAGATAATAAACACAGCTGGATATTCCTGTGACAACCGAGTTACAACCTTGACAAGCTTAATAACTGTGGATCTGCATTTCCATATCAAAGAGGGCACAATTGCCCTCTTCAGGCATGTCCTCCAGTATCCTACTGAATATGAGCTATGACCCCCAACAATTGTGAAACTGCAATGTTAGAATGCAACTGACAATTTTCTCTGAAAGAATAGAAATAACTCACTTTTAACTATTCCAGGCTAGTGTCCATCCCTATAAGTCATCCCCATCTTCATCCTCCCCTCCTCTTCCTCATCACTGTCCTCATCATTACCATCATTCCAGTGCTGGGGAGGAAACTCAGGACCCTGCACACTCCACACAAGCTCTGCACATCTGTGCATCCCTCCCCTTCCACAGTGCTGTAGTTCTGATACTATTTACCATACTCCATTTTATGACTCTGCTGTGATGAGAATAGACTTCTCTAAAATGCCCAGCTTTTTTTTTTAATCTTCTTTCTTTCTGGAAACAGGAAATAATTTATAGCTTATATCCTGGCCTGTAGATTACCTTTGAATAAATAAACTTAATCTCACTTGAGTTTAGGAAAAGAACATCGACTTGGAAGGAAACCATCTCGATTATTCTGACACTCGTTATCAGAATAAAATTAAATCTGTGGTATTTCCACTCTGGCAATACTCTGAATTCACTGGCCCCAGTCTTGGGTTTGGATCCATATCTTTGCCATTGGTATTTGTAGGAATCTTTTCTTGTGTGTCTGTGGTTTTGTGGATTCTTAAATGGCTAGACCGTTAGGTTGGGATCAAAATTGCCACTGCAGACGTATTTTGCTAAGCGCATAGTGCTCCACAGAACAGCGTTAAATAAGTACCAAACTTATGATCCCACAATCACCTTGTTTTTCACAGTTTAGATAGAAAGGTGGCGCTTCGGTCCATCTGCACACATAACAGCCTGCACACATAGTCATTACAGGAAAAGTTAGACATAAGCTTCTTAGACTGTCTTAACATGCGAATCAGGTAAACTTGGGATTTAGATTTCTTTCTTCAAAATTAAACTCTTGCGAAATAACACATACATCTTCATAACATATAAGGTGTTCTTGGCATCACACAGTAGCAAAAAATCGCAGGCTGATGTAACTGAATTTCTTGATGTTCAACTGCTACAATAGGGGTATACTAACATGGGCAAAGGGATATAAAAAGACAGTCTTTTGTCCCTTGCCTTCCAATGTCAATAAAAACTAAGGTATTTATTTATATGTAGTTGTGTGTGCCTGGATGCATGCATTTGTACCCTGTGCATGCAAACTCCCATAGAGCTAAGAAGCAGGGGTTAGGATTCCTTGGAACTCGAGTTTCATGTGGTTAGGAGCTGAAGTTGTGTTCTCTGCAAGAGCAGCCTGTGCTCTTAACTGCTGATTTTTCTCTCCCCGGCCCTTAGGGTATTTATGCTTTTCTGCAGTTTGCAGAAAAGATAATTTATATTGTGTGTTGATACTCAAATCCTCCTAGCTAAAGCATTTGGCATTTATCTTTCCTAACGCACTAATATGCTTCCAGTGCGTTCTCTTTCTTCCTGTGCCGTTCAAACGCCAAAAAGTGGAGTTTAATAGAAACTATCTAAATAGTTTCCCAGTTTCTCACCATTGCCACGACCCACTGCTTGTTTCATAATGTCCTGAAATTTGGCCGTATGCAGTGCCTTCAAACCTCTGTTGTTTTGGACATTCCGAGGATGACGACTTAGAAGTTAAAGGCTTTAGCTATACTTCCAGTGATTTCCTTAGGACTAACTCCCACAAAGGAGAGCATCACGACTACATTGTCAATATTTTGGGGCACTTTACAAACTCTCAGCAAAAGAACCTGACCCATCTTCTTCCCCAAGAAGGACTTTATGTCCCAGGCTTACAAACAGCAGGAGGTGACGCGATGGCTAGAGGCCTGTTGGCCCTTAGGAGAAGAGAGTGTTTACAGAGGTTTACCCACACAGCATTTCAAAAGCTCCAGTCTGACAAAAATATGATGACAAATTGGGAATGGCTTCAAAAGGAGTCCAGTAGATGGGGTTATTGACATTTTTCCCACTTCTGAGCCCCCAGAGGGCAGAAGTCGTTTCAAAGACAAGAGGGCATCTTTAGATTGCCTGATGAATTCAAAGTAAGGGAGGGTTCTGTTATCAGCATTGTGATTCGTTCACTAGTAGACAAAGGTCACACTATGACATCTCTGAAAATATCCAAGAGGAGATGCTATATGGACAATTCTTGGGTAAGTTTTGAAGGGCACACTCATCACAGCTGAGTGAGCCAACTCCATGTGACATAAAGTCACTTCTCTCTTGTACCATGTTGCCATTCTCACACCTGACATATATTAATATAATATTCACCTTCCCCACTAGCCATGCTTTTCAAGAATTACTAAAATCACAATAAGAGTTTAATGATTCTGTTTAGCTTTACTTTTCTCTTCCCTTTCTATCCTTGCTATCTCGTATCAGGCATGTGAGGAGGGTAAACGACACATGGGAAGTCGGTTTAAAAATCTACAGATCTTATATAGTCAATCCGTATATTAGTTAGGTTCATACCACTGTGACACATAACCAAGACGTACAAGTTACAAGGAGGAATGATTTACTTTGGTTCCTGATGTCAATAGTTCCAATTCATAATGGCATGGCCTTGCTGCTATTGGCCTGGGGTGCTATAGTGCATCATGGCAGTGATGCAGAGTAGAGGAGACCTGTTATCTTCTTTTTAACCTAGGAGTAAAGAGAGAGGAAGGGGCCAGGGCTCTCATATCTAACTCCTTCAAGGCATTCCCCTGTGACTTGACTTCATGACAATTCTATCTTTTAATGTGCTGCCACTACCCAGCAGCTCCATGGGGACAAGGCCTTTAGAACTCCAGCATTTGGAAGATACAGCACATCCAAAATACAATAATAAGGGATGGAGATGCAAAGATCAGAGGATTCAGGAGTCGGAGCAATCAGAATGAATTGAAGAATCCAGACACAGGTATTCCAGCCCATCTGAACAAGGCATGCTCCAATTCCCTGGTCTTGGCAATGAGCTCCATCCCTGTTCCTTTTTCACACAAACATAACCTCTCCTATTTATGTTGACTGTCCTTCCCACTCACCTCCTTCCTAACTTGCCCAAGCATGTACTAGAGTCCTCTTATTTGACATAGGAGAACAGAGACCCTCAGGTGACAGTGTGAGAAGTTATCCAACGGAGGGTCAACTTGCTTTGAGGAATATGGCGTTGAATGGAAGAGGTGGGCAGAAAACACTACATTCTTTGAGCAAATTCAAGAATGTTTAGAGATGGGGTGGAAACATTTCCATTTCCTTTCCCATAAAGAAAAATGAACAGAAATTACTAAAGGACATTCTAATGGGAAACCCGACTGATCCGGAGTATGCCACTTGTAGGACATGAGGTTTATGTGCATATTGTAACTCACGAAAGGACTAGATGTTCTGCGTCTTAGAAGCTGGAAGTAGGTCTGTCCAGGCCATTAGATATTCTAGTTATAAGATTTAATTAGAAGTAAGGACCATTTGAATCCATACCCAACCCAGAAAACAGGTATATGATCCCCAGTTGCAATTGTTACTTGATTGGATGCAGACTTAGAAATGACCAGAACTAATTCTATTCAAAGAGGCATCTAAAAGGGAGACCTTTCCCTCAGAGCACAATTTCTAATCGGCTTGGCTGTCCCCTTTAGGCTCAGTAAAACAAACTCACGCAGTGTAAGTATGTTCAGCAATTGGGCCTGTTCCCAGCTTGTGAGACATTCAGCAAAAATCCAGAGTTATTATTAGATCCGCACGCAGGCTTTTGTCAAAAGGCCTCTTGAACTGTTAGGAAATCAGAGTGCAAATTGATAATGACACACTACACATCTCTGACTTGGCAGCACTCTCAAGGCCGCTGAGATACCCCAGGACCAGCTTCCATGGTTTCATGCCAGCAGCCTGCTGCTCAGCACTTGTCCCTTTCCTAAGCCAGTGTGACAACTGCATTCTTCTCCTGCCTAGAAGAGGCAAAGGGAGATGGATTAAGGAGGATGTTTGAACTGAGACTATTAATTTCCTTTTAGTGTGCATTCAAGTCAGAGCCCTTTATAAGAGAACCTTTTGTGGTTTCATGAAATTACAACGTTGGCTACTGGGCTGCCTTTCCCAAAGTGCAAATTTGGATTCTAAAGAAAACGTACGTACTCCGTATGAAGAAAGGGGAGAAATGAGTGTGCAGTTATCTTAAATATATTCATTTGATGTAATCATTCTGTTACCACAGAAACAATTACAGTATTAATTATTAATAAAAGGTATCATAAAGCACAGAGTTGATAAAATCTCACGAGGCTTCTTTGATAGTCCTATGAAAAACAATAATAAAAAAAACAACTTGCCTTAACAATGTATACGTGATTGAAGGGCTTTTGTAAGCTGTCTGGTTTATAAACATAGTATTCATCCTGTGTCTACTGTTGTTGTAGTACTTTCTAATAATTGATCAGGGGTCAGGCAAGAGATCCACATATGTGTGTGACATTTTCCAGGGAAAGTTGGAAAACGATTCTCGTTGACTTGTCTTAATGTTCCAGGTCCCAATAGCACCTTTCAAGAGAGCTTGGAAGCCGTGTTCATGGAAGACTGCTCACGAATGGCGAGGCTATTTTAGACTCGACTTGGAGTCTGCAAAGTTCTGCTCTGTCACACATAACAGGAAGTCTTAGACAGGTCCCCTGGGAGGAGGAGGCTTGTTTGAAGACTTTTCACTTAGTCTAAAAAGACAGAAAATCAAACTCAATCTCAGGACCAAGGCAGACTGACAGCTTTGGATGACATCCCTGGTTCGGGGATAGACTGCCTACAGGGATCCCAGAGATCTGAGGAGGCACCTATGTTGTCTGCCACCCTGGCTCTAAGCTCTGTGCAGTGTGTGCTCCTCATCCACTTTCCTCCCTTCTGACTTCCCTTCCCTCGCCGAGGTCAGTGGTTGCCCACCATTGCAACACAGCCACCGAAGGCCCTGTGCTGGCAACTCCCACGCAGAAAACAGATTCGGTAATGACAACGTATGTGGTCCAGGTGTGTGTTTTAAACAAGCTCTGCAATGATTCAGACGAAGATGGCTTGAAACCAGTGTCACAGATCAACTCTTCTCAGATGTTAGTGGGGGCAGGAATGGCCTCGGCTCCTCTAAACAAGCGGGTGCTTCTGCAGTAAGTGTCCCTCTACAAGCTGTCTCTACTGCGCCTGGCCTAGAAGGATGTTTAATTCTGAAGACAGAGGAACACAGACTCTCAGGCCCTATCTGAGGCTCATAGGGTCAGACCCTATGAGCCACCACGTTAAAGAAAGTATAACAAATAAGACTTTGGAAATGACTGGCCTAGGTCAGAGCTTTGTAAACTTTTCAATTCTCGACTTCCACTTGCTCCCCACATCTCAAAATTTCATGTGACTTGTGGTATCCAGTGAAATAAAATAGGCATACAAATAAACATGCCTGACAATAAATCATAAAGTGTATTTTAAAATAATTCATAGACACACATATGATTATGATTCTATTTTTTACTGAAGACAAAAGCAAACTGATATAGTAATTATAAGAATGTGCTTATGGCTTTTGCTTCAGGGCAGATCTTGCCTGAGTATTTGGTACTGCAGGACACAGGGCTTTGTAAGCGTATCAAGAGTTTGTATCAATGCCGAGGATGTCACGTTTCATAAACACACATGAAAAACTGCAGAAGTATGTTTAGGGATATTTCTGAAACGGTTAGAACTTCTGTCTTAATCCAAAGGCAAAGTTCATTGTACGAGTATTTCTGAAACTCAATTCAGCAACTCCAATGATGAACTAATTTGATATATACTAAGGAATGATGATAGGAAAATATTAAGCCTTTCTTTCCCATAATTAAGCCATTATGTTCCCCTGAGAGCACAGTTTTAAAAAAAGAAAAGAAACACTGTAACTCATTATATACAAGTCTATTATCTGAGCCGAGGTGTTTCCCAGGGCATTCATTGGTGGGTTGACGCAGTGGCATATGCATCGCAAAGCAGACACCTTGAGTGTTTAGAACCAAAGCGGAAGGCTGGCAAAGCCACGCACGTGAACAAACCGCACCAGAACAACTTGGATTCATTGCACACTTGACTTTGAATCAAGTTTAACTTCATTTTGGTTTTGAGTTTCTTTGTGGGTTCTTGCTTCTATATTTGCACAGGAGGCCATGAGTGAGCATCAGATTTCCTAGAAATGGAGTTCCAGGTAGACGTGAGATGCCAAATGTGGGTGCTGGGAACCAAACCCTGGCCCTCTGCAAGACCAACAAATGCCGAGTCCTTGCTCCAGCCCCTGATTTTGAATCAACTTTTGATGGCTCCCTGTTTAGAAAACTTTTCCTATTAACAACTTTACGGTGACTTCTTACATTCATACATGTGACCCCCCCTATAAAGACATGACCAACAGCTTAAGAAAAGGGGGCTACTTGCTTATAATTGCATCCTGGCTTGATGACATATAACCAGTTAGTCAATGATCTCTGCTTCCTTTATCTCATTTCCTTTTAGTCTCTTTGGCTCCCCTGGGATGGATGGAGCCACTTGTTAGGGTGTGAGTGTGTCTTGTCAGGTTATGCACCTATGTTCTGCAGGTTGTGTTCTGCCTGCCTACTGAAAGATCCCCCCACTTTACCCTGCATGGCTACCTGCCTTTCCAGATGTGCGTGCATTGAAGGAGCTGTGGGTCACTGTTTCCATCACCCGCCCACGCCAAGTAATGTGTTTATCTTCTGTGCATCTCTCCCTTAACATTTCACAACTAAATTACAGTTGTCTAGATGCTCACTTCATGGCCCCTGTAAATTCCTGTCCTGACAAAACTGGGTCTGATTTAGTTTGTTCTCACCTTTGTCAAGCTTTCTGCTCTAAAGTACTCTCTAATCAGAGCTTCTGGCTGGTATGGGGAACACAAGTCCTTTAAAACAACTCTGTAGTTTCTATTGTGGCTGAACGGCCAAGCCCTATGACAACTCAAGGTGATGCCCTGCTAGAGCCTGGTGCTCGTTCTCTCTTTTAATGTCTTGGGGTAGGTTGGGACATGAGAACACTGGTCCCAGGACTCCAGACTGAAGCAGCTTGGGGGGCTATCTTCAGAATGATAATGGAAAATAATGAAAAGGACATCTATTTTCATTATTTCTGGGATCCTGGTAACCATGATATTTAGCAAGCTGACAGTCTTTCTCAATGGCTAACGGTGCAAAAAGTGAGGGAAAGCATCTCCATAAGCCTGGAGATCTTTGAGCTGTTTCTCAGGCTGCCTGAGAACAGTTTGCATCCTGTCAGGACCCCACCACGGCTGGTTGTTAAAGACAGACACATGGGTATTACCAAAGCCGTATGAGATCTGTATTTAGTGCAGTGTGACTTGGTGAGGTTTGATTGCTTTTCCTTCCTATGGCTGACACTGGATGCTTTCTCAGAAAGCATCGACAGCTATGAGCTTGAGTCCCTTTCAACATAGTTTGGTGCTTCCATTATATACCAGTGAGAAATCTAGTGGGCATCTCTTAGGTGTTCCCTGTGGATGAGGTGCCCGATGGCATGTTAAGAAGGGTGGCTTTAGTGAGTGACAGATTATATCTTTAAAGATCGCCTGAGGACCTCAAAGACTTGGCTACTACCCTGAAGAAAGAGGCAACACAGACCATAAAGAAAAGACAGCAAATGTTATTGTCAATACTGTAAAAACAGAGAAGGGGAAAGTATGAAAAAGATGAAAAAGAAATCTTTAAACGGGAAATAATAATAACAAGAAGAAAGCTTTGGTTTTTTTTCCCTTTCTTTGTAACAAAATAGCAAGTCTCAAGTCAAGACGGTAAAATACTGCCTTAGCTATATTATAGCATCAGAATTGAGTTTGGTAGAATCTCATGTTACGTATACACATTCCTTCATTCAAACACAAACTTGAATCTTTCTATCAAATCATTATTCAGGGATAATCTGCGTAAGGCTGTGGTATGCTGGAACAGCCATGAGAATGCTAGGGTAAAAAGAAACTGCAACTACAACACAATCCCACTCTACCTTCTCACCCTTGAAGGAACCGCAGCAAAGATGATGGGAGGTAGTCAGTTGAACCTAGAAGTAAGACGGACGAGGAATCTAAACTGTTAGGAGGAGGGCCTAGCAACTAGCCACTTCTATGACAATGTCCTGACAATTCAGTTAATATGAATTTTCAAAGAAACAGGGAAGGTTAGGGAGCTAGATGGAGGAAAGATGAGGAGAGGGAAGATTAGAAAAAAAATTATCCTCACAAAATTTTAAAGGAATGATAATAAAAAGGTTCCAGAGTTATTAGTCAAACAGGATGTTGAACTCCAATGGAATAGCACATTCATAGTTTCAAGGGTGACATTTTTCAACACAGAACAGTATAATCTCTCTCTCTCTCTCTCTCTCTCTCTCTCTCTCTCTCTCTCTTTCTCAGTTTTTCAAGACAGGGTTTCTCTGTGTAACTTTGGAACCTGTTCTCACCTCGCTCTGTAGACCAAGCTGGCCTTGAACTCATAGAGATCCACCTGCATCTGCCTCCCAAGTGCTGAGATTAAAGGCATGCGCCACCACCGCCTGGCGTAATTGTCTTTTATGAAAATTTTGGTTTCTTATCAAGAAGCTGTGTTTAGGGGTAGCTATAGATATTGTTTAAAATTTTTTCCTAATTTGGGATACTGAGGGTGGAGCCTAGGGTCAAGTGCATGGCATGCTTATGCCCCTCCTCTGAGGTTACAACCCCAGGTCAATACCAGGATTCTTGAGTCATTTGCTAAGCAAGAATACAATATGGAAAATCCCCTTGTTCACTCTTGGTTGCAGAATCATCATTAGTTTAAATCAGTCATGATACAATCTCTTCTTGGCTATGTATTATTTGGTGTATGAGATTGTATTGTACTTCTAAGAAGCCTTTAACTGCTTCTGAGCAAGACTTTTGTTTTCTTGATGAGTAAGATAAAGATATAGAGGGAGGGATCTTTTCCTCCTGCACCCCTTTTCCTTCCTCTAACCCAGTCGGCTGAAGTTATTATGTTTGGATTGGGTAGGAACTAGCCAACACACTGTGGATGGCCAAGTTGAACCTTGGTCACTGATAACATTGTTTCGCCACTGTCCAAGCAGGGTGCTGCCCACCTCCAGATTTCCTATGATGTGATATAATTAAGCATCTTTAATGGCGTTGGCCATAGAGAACATTATGAATGATCCAGGGCCAAATGTTCTCCTCGGTACAAGAAATAATTGCACCATTATCAGTGCACCAGAAAGAGGTCAGTTCTTTATTTCTCACGGGTAGAATTTTTGGACTACACCTAAGGAAGTTTCTCCTCAGTAATTTGAGGGAAACAAGAAAGGAGAATCCCTTTTGTCCAAAGGAACATTACAGGAAGTGCTGGGATGGTTTTCTGAAGTTGGGAGTTCACAAAGAGACAGGCAAAGAGAAGAAAGGACCCCAACTGTGGATCCAGAGAGGAGAAGACACAGCTTGAGTGATGTGCTAAAAGCTGGAGGCATCATGCTACTGGTCAGTTGCTTACTATGATACATAGGGCCCTGAATTTGTTATCCTGCATATGTGAGTCTTGAGTCGAAAGAAAGGTGTAAAATTAATGACAAAGATCAGTAGGCTGTGCACATGGTTTAGTGGGTAAATAACTTACAGTGAAAGAAAAAAAAACACCTGGTGCCTATGCTTGTATTCCTAGTGCCAGGGAGGAAGAGACAGTCACATTTTTAGGGCTCACTGACCAGTCAGTTAACTAATTAGCAACCCCAAGGCCAGTGAGACCCTGTCTCAAAAACAAAAGGCACCAGAGCAGCAACACTTGGAACCATACACACATGAACATACATATACATGCACACATGCACACACACAAAACAGAAGCCTTGGCGAAACAATGAAGACCTTGTGCTAATGTGATATGGACTGTGTTATCATGTGTTAATCAGTGTGGTAAATTTAAAAAAGTCACTCGATCTTAGTAGGAAAGATGTAAGTCTTGACATGGCATCCATTTAATTTTAACAATGAAGCACATTAAAGCAGTTTTAATTTTTACATATGAATAGAGGTTATAAAATCATGTAAATATGAATTCTAGACAAATATGCGTGCTTGCGGTGGTATGACCAAGAACACCTATTATTCACATTGATAATGGAAACTTGGAGTCAACATGAAGCATGAATTTATACCAGTACTGTTCAATTACAAACTAATAATTGTCATGGCACACTGGCCAGCAGAGGTGGGATAAGAAAAATTAAACATGGAGCTGGGTAGTGGTGGCGCATGCCTTTAATCCCAGCACTCGGGAGACAGAGGTAGCTGGATGAATCTCTGTGAACTCACAGAGATCCAGCCTGGTCTACAAAAGCTAGTTCAAAGACAGGCTCCAAAATTACAGAGAAACCCCGTCTCAAAAAATTAAACATGGATTTAATGTTAAAAGTACTTAATATAAGGATTAGAAATGAAGTGTGAAATATGTTGGTAATTGGTGGAGACAAAGTCTGTAGATAGCCAACATTTTGCCTTTCATATTGGTTTATTTCCTTCCTGACATTTGATTCTTTGAATAAATTTTAAAAATGTATTTCCTGCACTTATTTTGTGTGTGGGGGGGCAGGGAGTGTATGTGTGTGCATGACTATGTATGTCAAAGTCAGAGGACAATCTTAGGGAGTCTTTTCTCTCCTTCCACCATGTATGGCCCTAGGATTGAACTCAGGTCATTAGACTTGGTGCTAATCACCATCACCCACTGGGCCATCCTGCTCACTCCACTGCCACGTTCTTTGTAAACATTTCCAGGTACCTGCCTCTTTCCTGGGCTCTTTTGTAGATGCCAACATATTAAGACACATATGAACTTTCTTCATGTGAACTGGTGCTTTATAGTGAGCAAGAGAGGCAAGATCTGATTATGAGATTAAGCAAGGAATTCCAGCTGCGTCAGGGGCTTTGAGGGACACATGTGAGAGCCAGAGAGTAGAGATCCACACACGGGGACCTAGTTTGGGGATTTGGCTCCTCTTGGAATATAACAGATGGTTACTAAGGCCCAGGAACAGATGTGAGGTAAAGGGCAAAGCATACTAGGGACTGTTGTGCAAAGTACAGAGACAAATGCCTCTGTCTTAGTCACTTGTCCTGTGCAGTGACAAAAGCAACTTAAAGAAAGAAGGGCTTCTTTGAGTCAACAGTTTGAGGGAGTCGCCAAATCACAGTAAGAAAGTCATGGATTTCTTGATGCATCCGATCAGGAAACAGAGAGGATCCCATGACACCGGAACACAGAGAATGAGGAGGAAAGGAGGATACTGGAGGTTCGGGGTCTGCATTGTTAGGGACAAAGATCCTCAATAAGGAAAGCACTGGACTTAACAAGGCATAAACACACTATGCAAAACGATTAGTATCAACCTGTGAAACAGGGAGCCTTGTAAGCAAAGCAAAGGCGATTATTGCTTTTGTACCAGTGCCTACTATTTAGAAACCCATCTGTATAGTCTCTGTCATCCCTGACTGTGGAGTATGAGCTATTTGGGACACAGACATTCTCAGTTTGCCCTGTTTTATCCCTCTATAAGTATATCATTAGTACAATGATCAATGGATTGATTGCTTCTGTACTGCTCACTTCACAAACCATCTAGTTAAGCTTCTACCTCAATCGGTTTGGCAATGAAGGTCAAAGGACTTTAAGAGAGCTCTTCCAGCCTGAGCACATTAGCATACCATCCCTGTATCCTCATATTCCACCCCAGCAACTTAGCATCCCACCTCAGCATCCAAAAATCCCATCCTGATATACTAGCATCCACACAGATATCCTAGCATCCCACCCTAGAATCTTAGCATCCCACTGTAGCATCCTAACATCCCACTCTTGCATCCTAGCATCCCATCCCAGCATCCCAACATCCCACTATTGCATCCTAGCATCCCATCCCAGCATCCCAACATCCCACCCCAGCATCCTAGTGTTCACACAGCACCTCCAATGTGGCTGTTCAGTCATGTCTAGTTGCTCCTACTCTGCCTCAGTTGCCTAAAGTGGTCTAGAAACAAGCAACAATATGAACATGGGAAAAACCTGGAAACTGTAGCTAAACATCTACTTATGGAGTCAGGCTTTTGTGGTTGGTTGTGATGACTCATTTGTATTGAAACATGCCTGGGAGCTTTGTCTAAATCTGTCCTAATCACCTCTACAGAGCAGAAGTTAATATGTGGTCATAACAAATCAGTCCTGATGATGCTCCTCTTTGTAGCAAGCTTTGGTGATCTTGGGAGGAATTCCACCTCGGGGTCAGAGGTGCGGGAAGCTCTGCATTGCCATCCCATCTGCCAGCTCACCTATCCTATTAAGAGGCTGGAAACACAATTAAGAGACAAGCACCACAGATGCTGCCGTTTATAACATCCCGAGGAAGCCGTCAGAACGGGTAGGACATGAAAGGATAATTTTGCTTATACAAAATAGCAGACTGCAAACTAACACCAAGAAAAACAAACAGGCAGATGGAAGGAGTGGAGAAAGACATTGGCACAGCTGTGTGCAGGATTTAGACACCCAGATGCAGCGTAATTTGGAGGGGGGGGGGATGGGAGATGAAGAGAATCCGAAAGAAAAATCAGAAACAAAGCCAAACAAATACGCCGAAGAGTAACGAGGTCTTTTTCTTCCCACACACAGGTTGGACTCTCACAGGCGTCTGTCTCCTCAATCCCTGGTGGGGGAGGGTCATTTCCTGGGGGATGGATGCAGAGGCCTCAAGGACAGACAAGATAGAGAGGCACCCGTGCTAGCAGGGGAAGCAGTGGCAGAAAACTCAACAGCTGTGATCGCCATGGAAGAAGGAAAATGGAATGCTGTCTAGAGGGGCGAACAGCAGGGGCAGAGCTGTGATCAGCTGCTCTCTTCATGTAGCTGCACGTGTGCATGGCTGCATTCTTTTTCCGAGGAGGGAGGAGAGAGAGAGAGAGAGAGAGAGAGAGAGAGAAGCTTGAAGAGGGGGCCAGGCAGTGGGATTCATCACCCACAGAGAGTTTCCACTACACCTATGCTGCTGGAATGGAACCAGCAAATATCATCTACGTTAATGTTTGCTTTTTAAAAATGACAGCAAATTGACAATAACAACAAAATGCTCACAAATGTACCATCCTTAGTTATCTCTAGGAGTTAGGAAGCTGAAGTTGTAGGGGAGGAACCACGATTGAACCTGAGGTCTCTGTTATACCCTACAGAATGTGTTCCAACCATGAAAAGGACCAGATCCATTATTTCTGCTATGTAAAATCAAACATAGCACCCAAAGGGAGCAGCAACAGTTGTTTGGGAAACTGAGTCAGAGAGACGTACCGTGAGGCAAAGGAACCTCATAGAAGGTGCATTGGCTCTTTTGAATCGTCCTAAAAGGTTCTTCTTTGCTTCTCTTGAATTCATATTCTGTCTATGTCTCTGTCTCTCTCTGTCTCTGTCTCTCTCTTTCTCCTTCTCAATCAGGCTGTAGGATGTTTTACTTGTAGGGTGTCAACCTGCTTAACAGAGCAAGCTCTGAATACATGAAGATAAGGAGGCGGTCCGACCTCTGCCAGCCAGTCTCTGAGAAGTCCCCCATCAGAACTGGCTTTTTCTTCCCTTAGGTATCAGGATATTATTTGGCCCTTCCCTATCTCCACCTCATGTGCTCATAGCATCCTGTTTCAGGATGGTGACGGCATCCATCCCCAGAGCTATTTATGCTGCTGGATGTTTTCCTCTCCCCTTCCTTGATGTGTCCTGGCTATGCAATGGAAACAAGTCCTTATTTTAAACAAAATACCATGTTTCTTTCTAATCTACGATTTCTGCACCTGTAAAGCATGACTCTTAGAACCTCTTACACATGCAGTGGAAGCTAGGGAATGTTGTTTCCTTTACCATCTCTCCTGCTTTCTTCTACCAGGTTCTGAAAACAGCCCAAAACTGGGGCACAGTGAGAGTGGACTCCTCTGGGGTGGGGATATTTGCTTCTCCATGGGTCTCCTGCCTGACGCTGCAGTGGGGGAGGCAGAGCTCTTCCAGCTCTGAGTCTGTGTCCTTTCGTGGGAAGCCAGACAATAGAACTTCTGCATTCCAGTTCCCGGGTTCTTCACAGCAGCTATTCTGGGGAAGGGGAAGGAAAATCTCACAGCACTTTCCCTAGAGAAGAGATGCCAATGTCAACCGTTAAAAAACGTCATTAAAGCAAATGAGAAACGGGTTGAGGACATTTTTATGGGCCCAGAATACTGTGCTTGGAAGTTTTATGGAGACCACAGGAAGCCAGAGAGACAATCACACTCATAACCTTTTTTTAGAGTCTGGTGGCGATCAATCTTTGTGCTCAACAAGAGTGTGTTTTGGAAAGGGGAAGTTACCATCAGGGACCATGTAGATTTTTTTTTCACAGAGCTTGTGGACCCAGTAGGAAGAGAATGCGCCAAGTTAAGTTACTGTGGGTTCCTTATTCAAATCCTTTCAGAAATGCAGCAAGAACCCCTCTTTGTGATCTCAGCAGCCACCAAGAACTAGCCTTTTGAGACTGTGTTCTCTGCTGAAATCTCAGGGTTTGCCATGTGACACTGGCGATCTCTGCCTGCTAGCTTTGTTCTTTCTTCACGTGACAAAACGAAGCTCAGAAAGTCCAATGCCTTTGGACAGATGCAGAAATAACAAGGGAAGGAATCTTAATGGGACTCAGCAAACTCTTATTAATCATGCTGCCTCTCTACCCAGCTCCGGAGATGCAGATTTATAGCAGAAATGTAAAACAAAACTAAGTTTAGAGAATTTTCCCCAAAGCACATCCCATGGGTTTATATTTAGGGTTATAAGCTGAGCAAAGATACTCTTCTTCATAAAGCAGGAGTTGTTTTTAGTGCACTTCCACCCAGGGAGGAGAACACATTTCTAAGGGCTTGCTTTCTGGCTTTATAGTCTTACAAATGTGTTTTCCCTAGAGCCCCAGAAGATGATTCAGAATATTCTTGAAACGTTTCGCTCCTATTTACACTGACATCTCGTGGTAGCATCCTGTGACTGCAGTCTACGTTGTCTCAGGAGTCACACTTGGCATTTCATCACCAATTGTTTAATGCATTAATTGAACTAGAAGTTATTAAGTACTTAGTAGCTACCAGGAATTGTGCTGAGCACAAGGCAATGGTAAGACACAATCGTAAAAAGACTGTAGGAAAAACCAAATAAGAAACTATTGTAGGAAGTCAGCATTCATTAATAGAAGAACGAGAATCCCATCTGCATACCCTATGTGGTCTGACGTGGGTTTACTAATGATTGTAGCGTTTGTTGGGAATTTTCTGGCTTTGCAGGGACTATAGATGGTGAGAAGCATCACTCAGATTTCAGATTTGAGACAACCAAAGCTACGGGAGCTTATTTAAAGCCTTCCATTTTGAAACACAAGAATAAGCATAGAGTTTGAACCTTAATTTTTTTCCAGTTATCAAAGTCAGAAGTTTACCTCTTGTGAGTAGGTAACACTGAAAGATTAATTTAAATGATTGGGTGGAATGGGAGGCAAATGGTCCCTGAAGAAGAACCGAGTTGAGCGCTGACCAAACGGCTTAGCAGTAAAGAGTGTTTGCTGCTCTTGCCGAGGATCCGAGTTTGGTTTTAAGCATCCATATCACCACCACCGAGAAACTTGTGCTCCGCGGAATCTGACACCATCTTCTGGCCTCAGTGAGCACCTGCCCTCATGTGCACATGCTCACACATGGAAACACACACACACACACACACAAATGTACAAATAAATCTTTCAAAAGCAGCAAAAGTTTACTCCATGTGATTTAGGCCATAACAAATAAGGACTGAGTAGATTTCCTGTGTGGCTCCGGGTGACATCTTCCTCTTATCTTGATTCACCAACCTAAAAGCCTACTGCTGACGTCTTTGTGCATGTATTTCAACTGTTTTTTTTCTGCAGACTCCTAAAAACACAAAGGTATAAATAAAGAGAGGCCCATATGTTGCGTACTATTTTGCAACTTGCTTATTTTGTCTAATTTGCCAGTTTTCTTGCTACAGTGAAATTTATGTGGACCATAATTACAGTACCTAAGCAAAATTCCCAGTTATATGTGAGAGAAAGAACACCAGGCTGGCCTAGCATTTCTGTTTAGGATTCCAGGATAAGCCAAGTCTTGTACTCCCCAGGATCTTATATAGAATCTGCCCCAGGCTCATTCACATGTGGTCAGGATTCAGCTTGCTATAGGACTCAGGACCCACAGAATGCTCCCCAGGGACAACTCTCAGGTCCTGAGGTTGTTTGGAGACCTCTATTAGGAATCCATTTGTCTGTGAGATCGAGACACACTGCTCATTCCCCTGAAGTTCTCTTCTGAAACTATGTAGAAAAATACCTTGGGTTTCGAAGGAAGCTTGTCATTACATTAGGTCAGCTGCTCTAACCCCACTGGACTAGTTGACTTTAATCCCATCGTACAAATCCCTTTGGAGTCCCTGGGAATGCCAGCAGTGGGGCTGGGTTAGTCATGGGCTCCCGTAGAAGTCTGCAGTAACAATTACTCTTTGGGGCTGAGGGTGTAGCTCTGTTTGTAGAGTTTTTATTCAGTACATGTGAAATCATTTCCATCATCCCATAGATCAACAGCCATAGTTTTCCATTCCTGTGGCCTCAGACCTCTGAAGGTAGTAGAGACAGGAAGATCAGAAGTTCAATGGCATCTTCAGCTGCATGGTAAGTTCAAGGTCAGCCTTGGATACTTGAGACACTGTCTCAAACAAGCAAATAAACAAACAAACAAAAGCTATTACTCTTTTAATGTGTATGAAGAGACTACTGTGTGCTAGATTCTAACCACATCCCCGAGTCTTCATTCTCAATGTTGATGCGCTAACGCTGTTGGAAGATGTGTCCTCTACGCCGTATTGAGCAAGCCTGCTGTCTTCCCACTTGTCCCATTCATTTCACATCGGTGCTGCCATGAGGACCCATCCTGATCCTCACCTGTCCTTCTGATGCACCTCACTTCAGAGACCGCCTGACCATCTCCTCCATCGGCGGTATCACCCAGGTTCTCCCCTACCTCTCATTCCTGCATTTCTCCACCCTGTCTCTTTTCTCTCTCACCCCAGCTTCCCCTTCCCATGCCAGAAACCTAACACCTCCCTCATCTTCAAGACTCAACTCTGACATCATCTCTCTCAAGAAGTCTAGTCTCTAGATCCTCCTTTCCTGTACCCGGGGAGAACACGTTCATGACAATTTTCCATTTTCTTCTGCAGCCACTCTCATCCCTTCCAAGGATGCCACCCTGCTCTGATGGTGTTTAATAAAAACATTTTTTGACAGCAAGGCGTAAGGGAATTCACAGTTCCTATTGAGCAACAATCAAAGAACAATCTAATAGTCTGTGTTTTCGTATGCTCTAATGCCTAGTTAAATTTCTGTCACACCCCTGCTTTCATCTCTGTCCACCCTTCCCTCCTGTGTGGACTTCTCTCATTTATCAACTTCTACTTTGATCACAGCCCACAAGACAGTTTGACCTTTGCTATGGAGGATAGACAATATTTCCTGTCAGGATAGTTTTTGTACTAGTTAATCACAGCGCGGGATGGGGAAATTCTTCTCTTATTGGTAATTTTGGAATCTCAAAACTAAAAGTAGGACCTCTTTTATGTTCCTAGCTGTAAAAGAATATCTTTGCTACTGATTTCATATGCACAACTGCTTTCTGGAGCCCAGGAACTGTAGTTCCTGGGAGAAAAGAAGGAATTTTCATTGAAAGTGCTTTGCCTGGCTCTGCAGACCTCTCTGAAATTAACTTCACGTGTTATCCAGGCCACTCTACGTTGCCATGGAAACCAACATGTCAGCTCAGCAAAAAATGAGATAAAGGTTGGTAAGAAACCACAGACACTACAACCTTTTTTAAAAACAATTTCTCTCTTGTCTTTGCACAGGTGTGTGTGTGTGTGTGTGTGTGTGTGTGTGTGTGTGTGTGTGTGTGTGTATGTATGCGTGTGTGATGTGTTCGTAGGCATATAAGCATGCTTCCAAGCACGAGTGAGAGCTATTTGTCTATCAAACACTACATTGTTCCTTTCCCCTCAGGGATGTGTGTGTTGTATGAGTGTGTGTGCCTGTGAGATTTCCATTTTCTTATCTTAGAACGGGGACCCACCAGCCTGCCTTCACAATTGTGGGGACTCCTTTAGACAGTTGGTCCTGCCTGTGGAACCAAAGGGAGAATCTTTTCTATTAATATCTAGATGACACATTAATAAAATAATAATAATAACAACAACACAGCAGCAGCATAAGAAATGGTTATGTAAGGAGAAAAGCCTACTATTGGCCTGAGGACTAAGTCGCATTCCACAGAAAAGAAAATAAGAAAGCTGCGGTCAGTGTTTTGCTAACGCCTCTGTGGTTAGGCCAGGTCTGCAGACCAGTGCCAGGGAAAACATTTCACTGACTTCTCAGAGGGTCCTGCAAAAGGTCCCTGCTTTGGTCGGGGAGTTACTCACCCAGACAGAGCAGTGGGGAAACGTTGCCACAGTTGGAAGCTCCAGCTACATGCAGCGGTCAGCTTACACTTCAGTTTGAAGAAAGGTCTGCTAAAAGGCCAATGGCTGCCTTCCTGTCACTGAAAAAGGTGTTCGTTCAAGAGGTGATAAGATGAGAGACTCTGAGTCCCTGAGAGTACAGTAGCTTCATCAGCACTGTGCAAGAAGTACCCACCTGGAAGTGCGTGTCTGCAGGTGAGGCTTGGAGGTTCAGTCCCTTAAAGCATTAAGCAGAGTGTGAATGAGGACCCATTACTGACCTGAATGTTTTAGGCATGTGATCTAAAACTCATTTAGCTTTCGTAGTTTGCGTGCATGTTCAGTGTTACCCAAGGTTTTCAGACACAGACCTGTGATGTGGGATTTCCCTGTGTATGCTATGACTATATTTTATTGTCATTAATTAGTAAAAAAGATGCTTTTGGATAATGGTTTAACAGAATATAGCCAGGCTGGAAAAGATATATAGAGAGAAACTAGGTGGAGTCAGGGAGAAGCCATGAAGTCACCTGCAGGAGCCAGACACACTGAAATCTTGCTGGTAAGCCACAGCCACATGGCAATACACAGATTAATAGAAATGGGTTAATTTAAGACATAAGAGTTAGCCAGAAATACACTTGAGCTATTAGCCAAACAGCATTGCAATGAATACAGATTTCTGTGTGATTATTTCGAGTCAGAGTGGCAGGAAGCAAGCTAGTGGTGGGAAACTAGCAGCCTCTCCCAACAAACCTGAAACAGAATGAGAGTCAAAGATGGGGGTCACAGAATAGAGTCTGGTATGAGCCTGCTGGGCAGCACATTTTGGGCTCCTTTCTGCTGCTTGCATTGTGCTGTATCTGCTACTAGTGGGCATTGTCCAAATGCCCTATGTTACACTCTGCAATTCCTGCCTAGTATTAACATATACTAATGATTTCAGAAGGAACCGGTAGAGAAAGAGTCAGCGGCTCCATGAAGGGCTGTCTTGTCTACTGGGCACATTAACTACCCATTGAAGATGAGGCATGGGGAGAGCATTAAGATGAGATTCCTCATTTTCTCCATTTCTTCTCCTTACATTCTTCCTTTCCACTATTCCTTTTTAATTTAATAAATGATTTTTGAAAATTTAGTTTGTTTCAGCTTCCCCATTTAACACAGGGTTAGAAATACAGTCTCCTAGACTTTGAATTACCTTTTTACTCATCCTGTTGATATAACTCTGAGTGAGTGTGTGTGTGTGTGTGTGTGTGAGAGAGAGAGAGAGAGAGAGAGAGAGAGAGAGAGAGAGAGAGAGAAGGAGGAGGAGGAGGAGGAAGAAAGAGGGAGGAGAGAGAGAGGGAGGGAAAGAAGAGGGAGAGAGAAAGGGTGGGAGGAGGGAGGGAGGGAGAGAGGGAGAGAGAGAGAGAGAGAGAGAGAGAGAGAGAGAGAGAGAGAGAGACTGTATGCATGGTTCTTAATTTCCTCTTAGCAAAATTAATCAGGATGTTCTTTCCTTCTTCCCTGGTAATGTTAGAGGTTTAACATACGACACGGCACATCATAGCATGAGTGCCCTTCATCCTTCGTAAGCAATGCACAACACTCTTTTCTTTAATTTTTAAGTCTTTTTCTCTCTTCCTCAAAAGGAAAACCCATCTTGTGTCTCAAGGCCTCTTACTGAATGTACCGAGGGAGTTCTATTGCTTTAAAACTTTTATTTGTTTAGGTGTGCATGTATATGTATGTGTGTGAGTGCTGGAGAGGCCAGAAGAGGGCATTGGATCACAGACAGTGCAAAGCAGCTGATGTGGGAGTGTTGTGGTTGACTCCAGTTCTTTGTAAGAGCAACATGCATTCTTTGCTAAAGAGCTGTCTCTTTCTGGCTCCAAGTTTTAAAGTTTTGCCATTTAGATGTTAAGCCTTTACCCCATAGAAACTTGATGTTGACTGGTATTCGGGAGTAATTCAATATCTCTTTTTTTTTCCACCCAACATGAAGACAGACACTTCTGGCTTCATCTGTGGAGTCCTTCACATCCCTTGCTGATCTGGTGGACTGGGCGGCACACGTTCTGGCTGGGGTTCTACACACTTCATCCAATATCTTATTTATCCTCATCCAATATCTCATTACCTTACATGGCTTTGTGTATCGCCATCATGATTTAGCTTTTTCATTCCTTCACCATTGAGCAGTTGATTCCAAATGTTTACTTAATAAATGTTTTATGCCATTAATTTCCCAAATTCTTTCTGATACAACATCATTGTAAACAGTGTTTTGCTGCCTTAAAACATCAAGGAATTATTTTATGGTCTTTGAACATAAATTCTCACTGTAGAACTTTCTTTTTTTCCATGATGCCTCTCTTGAAATCAGGAGGATTCTGCACTCATCTGTTCAAAGTGATACTGTTTGTGCTTTTGCTCTCTGTGGCTTAATACATCACCGCATACGCATTAGTACACTTAACCCTTGCTCGTTATTCCCAGACCTATATCTAAGTGGTTTTACTGTGTCAGCAGTGCGTGTGTTTGTGGCATACAGTCTCCCATCCTCGTACTTCCATAAGTCACGAGATTCCGAGCTGGTAGACTGTTCTAACCCATGTCACAATCCATTTCTTTTACTAAGTGTGGAGTAATGCTTTTCAATATTTCATTGAGTTTCAAATATTTATTTATAATTTCTCATTTTCCAATTTGTGCTTTTTGAAATCTATTAAGTATTTGTCATCTCTATTTGAGTAATTCTGCTTTTTCTCATTGTCAATGACTTACGGATGGTTTCTTTTTTAGTTTTATGTTATTCCCAGTACATGTTTTCCACACTATTTTTGGTGATTCTCTGAGACACTGATTAATTATGTCTCTAAATTTTAATCTTTCCTTATATTGGGAAAATAGTGGATACTAACAGTACTATTCAAACTTCTGTGGATTTGGGGTAATGTTTTTCTTTGCTGTCTATATCTGTGTGAGGTCAAAACCCAGGGCTGATCAGGGTTCTGAATTCCCCTAGGATGGTGTTTCTTTCCCTTTTCACCCAAAGGTGATAGCTGCCATTGCTATGAGAGTAAACCTCCCCTTAGTTTCTGCATTATTCACTCTCCTCAAGTCCAAGTTCCTTTTCACAGGAGGCCTCAGAGCATCCTCTGCTCTTCTGAGACAATCATGTACCCTCTACCATGTTCTTTGTTTGTTGGTTCATGCTTAGCAGACTTCCCTTTTTGGTAGCTTAACTTTGCATATTTATATGTGTATGAGTATTCATTCCTGATCTAGTTTCTCCTCCCTTGGCAATTTTCTGAGAAGTTTCCATTTTTGCCTGTGCCTTGTATCGGATGCTGCTCCCAGTCCTCATAGGAGCTAACATTCCTACTCCTGCCCTGTGAAGCAATGCTACCATCATCGTGGCCCTAGGGTTCTAATCAGCAAGGTAAGTAGTATGTAGCCTTTGAGAGGTGGAGGCAGAAGGATCCACAGTTCAAAATCATCCTTTGGTTCAATGCCTAAAAAGGTTTGCCACCAAAACTAATCATTTAGAAGAAACGCCTGAAAGTAGTTCTCTTACCTCCATATGTATCCCACTCTACCACATCATAAAAAAACAAACACAACAGTTTACCAGCCATGGTGCTGATTGTCTTTAATCCTGGGCCTCGGGAAGCAGAGGCAGATCCGTCTCTGAAAACTGGGGACCAGTTTTGCCTACTCAGCAAGTTCCCAGCTAGTCAGAGTTAATAGTGAAATGCTGTCTAAATCATTAAAATATAAACAAAGTGGAAAGATTATGTGAACAGGACTTGATTTTGCATGCATTCTTCCCTGTTTTCACTATAACATCACTACATACCAAAAGTATAAACAATGAAAATGACAGAATTAGTCCTGGTGATGTGCAATTTCCCCATCACATACATTGTCCCTGTCTTTGTCAATGCTATACAAGTCAAACATTCCTACAGACTTCTACCTCTGTCCAATTACACATAAATCTGTAAAGGAAATCTTTTTCCAGATGGGTTAACTGATGTAAGAAACACAAAAGAGAAGCTGAAGAGATGGCTCAGCCATGAAAAGTGCATGAGGATCTTCCAGAAGGATTGAGGTGGGTTCCCAGTAACCATATCTTACACCTTTTGTCTGTCTGTCTGTCTGTATGTATGTATAAAACAATCTTTTCTTATTTTTATGTCAATCTCAGTTCCCACTTCCTCCCCATCTCTTGCTCCTCCTACCTTCCCCCATCCACTAAGATGAGAGGGTAAGACTTCCCATGGGGAGTCAACAAAGTCTGACACATCACTTTGAGGCAGGACCAAGGCCCTACTCCCTTTGTGTAGGCTGAGCAAAGTATCCCTCTAAAGAGAATGGGCTCCAAAAAGCCAATACAAACACTTGGGATAAATCCTGATCTCACTGCCAGTGGCCCCACAGACTGCCCAGTCATATAACTGTCACCCACATTTGGAGGACCTAGTTTGGTCCTATGCAGGCTTCCCCGCTGTCAGTCTGGAGCCACTGAGCTCCCACTAGCTCAGGTCAGCTGTATCTGTGGGTACCCCATTATGGTCTTTTTTTAAAGATTATTTATTTATTATTTTATTATGTTCACATTGTTCTGTCTGCATTTATCCATGCAGACCAGAAGAGGGCACCATATCTCATTATAGATGGTTACGAGCCACCATGTGGTTGCTGGGAATTGAACTCAGGACCTCTGAAAGAGCAGTCAGTGGTCTTAACCTCTGAGTCATCACTCCAGTCCTCTCCCCCATCTTGATCTTGACACCTTTGCTCATATTATCGCCACTCCCTGTCTTTGACTGGGCTCGGGGAGCTCAGTACAGTGCTTAGCTATGAATATCTGCAACTGCTTCCATCAATTGCTGAAGGTTCTATGATGATAATTAAGGTAGTCATCAATCTGATTAGAGGGGAAGGTCAGTCCAGACACCTTCCTCTACTATTGCTTTTGTCTTAGCTGGGGTCATCCTTGTGGATTTCTAGGAATTTCCCTAGTTCCAGGTTTCTCATTAGCTCCATACTGGGTCTCTCAATCAAGATGTCTCTTTACTTGCTCTCCTTCTCTGTCCTTCCCACATTTCGACCATTCTGTACCCTCATGTTCTCCCCGCCCCTCCACTTCTGCCCTCCTTTCTCCCCTGCCATACTTCCAATCTTCTCAGGAGATCTTATCTGTTTTCCCTTCCCGGGGGGGGGGGGGGGTGACGGACTCCTATATGGCTCTCTTTGGGTTTTCCTTGTTATGTAGCTTCTCTGGGGTTGTGGATTATACACTGATTATCCTTTGCTTTATGTCTAATATTCATTTATGAGTTAGTACATACAATGTTTGTCTTTCTAGGTCTGGGTTACCTCTTTCAGGATGTTTTTTTTCCTAGTTCCAACCAATTTGCCTGAAAATTTCAAGATGTCATATTTTTTTTTACCACTAAACAGTACTCTATTGTGTAAATGTATCTCATTTTTAAAATCAGTTCTTCAGTTGAGTTGCATCTAGGTCATTACCAGGTTCTGGCTATTACAAATAATGCTGCTGTGAGCACAGTTGAACAAATGTCCTTGTGGTATGAGTGTGCATCCTTTAGATATATGTCCAAGAGTGGTATTGCTGGGTCTTGACGTAGATGAATTCCTAATTTTCTGAGAAATCATCATGCTGGTTTTCAAAACAGCTGTACAAATTTGCACTCCTACTGGCAAGTGTTCCCCGTACTCTGCATTCTCTCCAGCAAAAGCTATCATTGCTGTTTTTGATCTTAGCCATTCTGACAGGTGTAAGATAGTACGTCAGAGTCATTTTGATTTGCATTTCCATGATTGCTAAGGATATTGAACAATTCCTTTAAGTGTCTTTCAGCCATTTGAGATTCTTCGGTTGAGAATTCTGTTTCTAAACTGGATTATTTGCTATTTTGATGTCTGATTTCTTGAGTTCTTTGTATATTTTGTGTATCAACCCTCTGCCAGATGTGGGGTTGGTGAAGATCTTTTCCCATTCTGTAGGCTGCCATTTTGTCTGATTGATTGTGTCCTTTGCCTTTCAGAAGCTTCTCAGTTTCAGAAGGTTCCATTTATTAATTGTTGCTCTCAATGTCTATGCTATTGGGATTATATTTAGGAAGTGGTCTCCTGTGCCCATGATTAAAGGCTACTTCCCACTTTCTCTTCTATGAGGTTCACTGTGACTGGATTTATGTTGAGGTTTTTGATTCACTTGGACTTGAGTTTTGTGCATGGGGCTAGATAAAAACTTATTTGCATTCTTCTATATGTTGACATTCAGTTATTCCAGCACCATTTGTAAGACACTGGATTCTTTCTTTTTTCTATTGTATAATTTTAGCTTTGTCATAAATCAGATATTCACATGAGTGTGGATTAATATCTGGGTCTTAAATTTGTTTCCATGGGTCCCCCTGTCTGTTTTTTATGCCAATATCAAGTTGTATTCATTATTATAGCTCTATAATAGAGTTATAGTAGAGTCAGGGATGGTGGTGCCTCCAAAAGTTCCTTTTTTGTACATGATTGTTTTGTCTATTCTGGGTTTTTTTCCAGAATAGTTGAGTATTGTTCTTTCAAGTCTGTGAACAATTGTGTTGGGATTTTTGATGGGGATTGCATTTAATTTGTAGATTGCTTTTGGTAAGATTGCCATTTTTATTATGTTGATCCTACCTATCCTAGAGCATAGGAGAGCTGACAACACTCCTCTGGCCTCCATGGGGAGCAATACACGTGTGCACATACCCATCAGCAGATAGACATCTATACCAATAATTAAAAATGAAAAAAAGATGTATATAACAAATAAGCAACAGAGAGAGGTTTGATTGCATAAGGTCTTTAACTCTAGTACTCAGGAGACAAAGGCAGAAAAAAATCAGGAGTTCTAGGCCAGCCCTGACTATATACCAAATTTCACACTAATTTGAGCTTTGAGAAACTGGAGGTATAGAGAGGACATAATAAGTAAGTAAGTAAGTATGTATGTATGTATGTATGTATAAATATATATATATATATATGTGTGTGTGTATGTGTGTGTGTGTCTAACATCCATATCCATGTATCTATATATAGAAAGGCCAGCCTGGACGATTCAGAAAGTTTTAGGCTAACCAGCATTAACAGTGAAATATAGTCTAAAATATTTTTTATGTAGTATTCACTATTCCTAATCTATCTATCTATCTATCTATCTATCTATCTATCTATCTATCTATCTATCTATCTATCTATCTATTGCTATATAAATATATATATATTATATACATGTTCAAGCACACACATATGTGTATAGAGAGAACAAAAGCCAGCAAAATTGCCAAATTTTATAGAAAGAAAAGCACCATCCTTGCATAGCCAATTTGTCCTTTCGTTACTCATCAATGTCTCCAGTGAAAAGCCACAGGCAAAAAAAAAAAAAAAAAACAAAACAAAACAAAAAAAAAAACCAGAAAGGGAAAATTCAGCATGTTGCCTGAAATTAGAAACTCATTTCTACCATCCAAGAAAACAAGTATCAAATGTCAGAAGTCATGACCTTTCATATCTGCTGATAACTCGCAAACATGAAAATATTTTTCCACTCATGGAGAGGTGAATGGGCAGACATGTAAAACTGGAGGGAACTCTAGGGTGTGCAAGAGCAGACATGAGCATCAGAACTATTTTTAGCCATTCTGCACAGCAGCAACTCCCCCATCCCTGAATAGGGGATGGTTTTAGAGTCTTTTCAGTTGCCCCTTAGAGGCAGAATCTCTATCTCCAAGGCAGTGCTCCTGTAAGTGCCTGTGTGCAAGCATCCACTGTCTCTTCCAGCGAGTGACACAGGATGATGCTGTGGGCCACAGGAGGAATCTGTAATGACATTTCTGCAATAAACCTCGGACTTATGTCTGCGTCACAGCTCTACCAGTGCCAGCAAACCAAGAATCATCTTGGAGAAAGCTCTCCAAGGGTTCTGTGCCCAGCACAAGCCTGTCTCTTGTCACTCAACTTACATTCCCCGGTCCCCAGAATTGGAGCTTTAGAGGGGAAATAATCCCACATTTCTCCTTGAATTGTTTTCTTTGCAGGGAATACAACTTCACATATAGGTGCTGAGTACACACCTGTTGGTTGCGGAGCATGAGACGTGACTGACTGCAACACACAAATGTCTTTCTTGGCATTCTTGGACACATATTACCTTGAAATGAGGAACTCACCATGAGCTGGGCTAAGGTACCACTTACTAAGGTGATTATTTAGTTTTCTCCAGATTCTCAAACTTTCTATCAATGGCCAAGATGGCCACATAAAAATCTGTGTAATTGCTAACTAACTTTGAGAAATTCTTAACCTGAATTTGGGGAAACATTCAAATAAACATTTTAGGCGACAACCTATCTGAAAATCCTTAGCTATTCTACATAAGTGTGATTATATATATATAATAGCCACATCTCTGCTAAGAGAGATTCTGCTGGTAACTTCTAATTTCTTTCTGTTCAGTCCACTCCTTCTCACTCAATTATGATTTTTGTTTCTGTAACCACGGGTGATTGCAAAGGTATTGGAGACTGTCACAATGGGTGACAGGAATTATTACCTTGCTGGTGTCTAATAGATAGAGGCCACAGGTGCTGCTGAATATGGTACTGATATGATATGCAAGGCGGCCTCCTACATTGAAGACTTGACTGATCCAAGGCATCAGTACTGATAAAAGCCTTCACCAAACATGGCTGTCTTCATATCTGTCTTCCTACCCAGCCAAAGGCGCTGCTCCTGTGAGTGTTGGCCTTGACCTCTAGCTTATGTTGTTTCCTGATTCTCTCTCTCTCTCTCTCTCTCTCTCTCTCTCTCTCTCTCTCTCTCTCTCTCTCTCTCAGCTCATTGCTGGTCCTGGTCTTATTCTATAGAGCTCAGATGACCTTTCTCTTTGCAATGGGAAATATATTATTTGTGAAATCTTGCCAAATTCTTTGTGATCTTTCACCTCACCTCATCTTATTTGCTTTGAAGTGTCTGACCCCTCACTTATTTTTAGGACTCCGACGTACTGTTCATTCTGAGGACTTGACATTGCCTTTTTGCTTTCCTCAGCTATAAATTAGAGTGACTTAATAAGATAGATCAAGCTGACCGATTCTCCTTTGATGAAATGCATTCCCTGTAGTCTCTTCATCCTCCATACTCACACATGGGACTACTTGTCAGCCTCCCCCAATCAATGATCCCCAGCACATTGGGATGACATCAAGAGTGTCAGCGTTCACATGCCAGAAACACACTAGCACACGTGTCCTTTAAATCAGAGGAAGTCTGGCTATGTGGTCCACACATAACTGCACACACGAAACACAATTATGGGCGCAGGTAGACTCGAAGAGTTAATGACATCTCTGTTCAGATTCATTTTCCCGTTCTTTGACACCATCCACAGTGCCTTAAGTCTGTTATTTAGCTGTAAGTTTATTATTTACGTTGAATAGTTGAGCTGTGTAGAATGGATTCAGATCTGCTCTGATAGGTGGCAGCGCCATCCCTGTTAGATGTGGCAGGTGACACTTGACAACTTTCTAAGTGTGGGGCTGAGCAGGATGTCAGGCACCAGCCTTCCAGGTCTGTCTGACGTCCCACAATAAAAGATTTGATGAACTGTCTATTTGGTTACCGACAGGGAGGAATTCTCAGAAGGGAGGATGGGAGACACAGACTTCTGTTGCCCTCCATAAATACTGCAGTGAGAAGCTACGCTATTGCACAAGGTCCATTTTAGAGCTGTGCATGTGTGATGGTAACTCGGAGGGCAGTGCACCCGGTGACACACCAGCTGTAGTGCCCTGGCTCTTGAATTCCTTTTGAAAAGTGGGTGAGACAAAAGAGGACAAAAAGCTCTGTGTCACTTTGTCGCATTTCCGTCTGACAAAACGTCCACATCAAGCCATCGTCCAACAGGAATGAGATATTATGTGGAAACCCAAATTACCTCCTTTCTTTCTCCCAGGCATTGCCCCACAAAAATAGAAGGATGCCCTTCTGGTCTTTGGTATAAGAGGTTAGTTTCACTTCCCTTAAACTTCTTAAAAATATAAAAAAAAATCCACTTTCCAGTTACTATGATGTTTATAATAGCATTTGTTGGCATCGTATGACCAGAGCCCATTCTTCTGCAGGTGGTCATAGTAACACCTCTCTGTTTGCCCCTTGTTATTTCCGACTGGGTTTTGTGTTGTTTCTACTTTGGGGGGAGGAGCTTTGAAATAAAACTTGATATATTCTAGGATAGTCTTTTGTTGCAAGTAAGTAACAATATTTTTTTGTTTATTAAGATCAAACAAGGAATAAACAAACAGGATACTGGCTATTCAAAGGTTCAACATCAGTAGGCACTTCCAAATAGTTTTCCATTGTGTTTGTACCGACTTTTATTGTAAGGAACATAGCTACATTGTCTTATCAACTTGAGCATTCAGGTTATGTCTTTTAATTGCATTCCTGGCATCATTTAGATGTTCAGACTGAGTTAGTCATTTCTTGTCTATGCATTGTATGAATGTATTATTTTTTATTGGTTGATATATATATATATATATATATAGTGATTTGTTATTGCTGACATCTAATTTACTATCTTTGTTGTTTATGATTGTATATATCATACTGTCTTCACAAAACTCTGAGTAAATGTGGTTATTCATTCATAGCCATTATATTTCTTACCATTGGGGCATTATATTTGTCGTTTAACATTTTATCTATAATCCATCTGGCCTCTCTTTCTGTACGGAAAGTGAAATCTGTCATAGATTTTATTCAATAGGGCTCTGCAATTAACCTGACTCACTGTTACAAAGGCAACCATTTCCTGTATCAGAACCCAAGGTTCTTTGTTCACAAATTAGTTACCGTGGATGTGCTAGGCTATGCCGGGGCTCTCCTTTCTGCTCCATTGCTCACGTAGTCAGCTCTTATCCAGTTGCTGTCTTGGTTAATTACAGCAGCTGTGTAAAACTGTCAACATCTGGAAAGGCACCCAGTTCCATCTTTCTGGACATTTAGCCCAAAAGTATTTTGTGTTCTTGGTCATTCCCATTCTCTTACACTGCTGGAGTCAGCGCATCCCTTTTCATAAAACATCTGCTGGTACTTTGCTTGGGATTGCGTTGAGTCCATAGGTCAATGCTAGGTATTTGAAATGCTCCTGTGAGTGATTTTATTTTAAAATGTTATTGTCCAGTTTTGAAGCTGATATGGGGGACCAGCTTCTCTTTTAGTCTCTTTCCTCCCCTCTCCCCACTTTCTTCTCTTCCCATCATCTCCGGCTGCAGCTCTCTGTCCTCTCCTGTCCTGTCTCTCCTTTATTCCACACCCCCACCCCAAAGGCTTGGAACAGACACTAGGGCTTCAGCAGATTAGTCATGCTGCCTGCCACTGAGCTACACCTCAGGCCCAGACACTAGTCTTTGTTAGTAAACGTCTGTCTATAAAAATGGTGAGATTCAGCCAGGTGGTGATGGCTCACGCCTTTAATCCCAGCACTCAGGAGGCAGAGGCTGACGGATCTCTGTGAGTTCAAGGCCAGTCTGGTCTCTAAGGGCTAAAACCATAGTGAAACCCTGTCTCAGAAACCAAAATAAATAAGTAAATAAAGAGAAGTGTTGAGATTCAATGACTCCTACTAGTCATTTAACAGTCCTCCTTTGGATGTGCACACATCAGGAAGATGGTAGCATCTTTACTTCCTCACTTTCAATCTTTAATCTTTATTTCCTCGACTTCCTTTTATACCAGAATAGGCTCTATAACTTGATTTTTAAAATAATTTTGAAAAGATATTTATTTATTTTACATCCCGACAGAGATTTCCCCTCCTTCCACCTTCAGTTTCCCCTTCCCGCTTGAGCAGACTCCTCAGTCAGACTTTGAAGTCCTAAGCACCTACAGTGGTGATGCAGACTGATGATTCAGTCCTGGAAGATGACCCCACATTCAGTTCAGCCTCGAAACAGTGTGCTTCTATGGCATAGCATCAGTGAGACGTTTGCTTTTGTTGTGTTGTAAGATGTGTTTAATGCCATGTAGCGCCACTAGGACAGACGGGCCAATGATAAAACACAGACTACAGAACAGAAAGCACACATGTGTCTCACACTCTGATGCAGGTCTGTTAGTTTGGGTTAGAGACACATTTGAAGAGCTATGAAGCAGAAACTGAAATTCTATTCTTTCTTAAGGTTAGGAGTTGTGATTTTAGGTGCTTTTTAATGTGTATTTCATACTGTATTGTGGGAATACTGTAACTGTTCTAAATTTCTACTGTATTTTCTAAAGGTCACCCCCAGTTTCAATAGTGTAAAGATATTTTTTCCCCCTTTGAAAGTTGAGTAGTGGCTCATGACATTTCTAACTGCTGGTGACTTGTGTCATATTCTAGTGGATGTGTTTTAGGTCTTTGCTTAATTGCTTGAAAAAAACAGCCGTATAAATTTATTTTGTTGTGATTTAAATTAAAAAAAATAATTAAGGTCTTGTTAACTGACTCAGTGGATAGAATGCTTACCTGGCATGTTTGATCACCAGTACTGTATTAGGGAAGATGGTATAGTCTTATAATCCCAGTAATTTTGAAGTAAGGAAAGAGGACCTGATGAATAAATTTAAACAACTGTTACATTGTAAATCTGGCTTTCCACTCGTATTATTTACTTTGTTAGGCTAAATGTGGGGATTGATGATGACAATGGTGACGCTGAGAGAAACATGGTGGCTGTTGGTATTCATAGCTTTCACTGGATACAGTTGGTGATGTCCTCTTCAGTTCCTGCTTAAAGGAGGAGTAATTTGTTTCCTTGTGATTTTAAGTCTGTAGTGGTCTAGTATTATGATCCTCATGAATGGATTTCCATGTACCTCAAATTTCCGTATGAATTCTATCAATCATTCTGAAATGTTTATGGATAAATTCATGTTCCTAATGTGCTCCACTTGAAGTATTGCCTAGATATATGATAAATGTGTGTGCGTGTATGTGTGCATGCGTTCATGCATGTTTATATAATGCGTATATACACTAAACACTTAGGCTTTTGGCTTGGTTTTCCAAGAAGTTTTATTATATGCATCCCTTGCTGGTCCACAGCTCAATATTTTGTTCACGTCAGACTTCAACTTGCAGTGATCCTCCTGCCTCTTTCTTCCAAATGTCAAAATTGTAGTTACACTTTTCCATACCTAGGGATAGTTCTGATTTTAACACTTTATTGTATCCAACAAAGGTGACTGCATAAGATTAGAGAGAAAACATTAGATATAATCCAACTGGCTAAAGGGTGTTTGATGCTCTCCTTAGATGAACACTGAGACTCCTTAACAGTGGAGTAGAACAGAAGGAAAGCAAGTTAAAAAACAGAGCACTGTACAGTAGGTCAAACATATGGGCTACCATTAAAATTGTACAATGGCTTGTAGGTAAGTGGTATTATTACACTTTTTATGGTTCAAAGAAAAATGCCAAAATGTTAAGTGACGTTTCCATCTTTGGATGGTCCTTTGTAGTAGAATGAGAGGCTTTATCCAAGACTCTAGGACTTGGAAGCTGTGATTTCTCTACTTTCTTATATGTTCTCCAAATATTATGAGAGGTGGATCATCCGTCACTTCTGAGGTTACAGGCATTGTGGTCATCCATGATTATTCTCCAAGACCGGCAATCATGTGGTTTTAGTGTGAGGGGTCGTCTCAATGGCATCTATGGGTAGTTTATACAGAGTCAAATTATTAATAGCCTCATCACTGGAAAACATGTAATTCTTCTAGACCCAGCATTACTCAATTCAAGATAAAATGACATTCTGAGCATCATTTATATAGTCCATCATTTGCTGTGACTAGGTTTTGAAGTTGGAGAGGTACAGGTCTGGATTGTGCCCTTCAGAATCTCTTGGGTAGCTAGTAATACAATTAACAACCACAGAATAGTTCACAGGCAATTTCACATTAGCCCCAGAGCCGATGACAGCAGCAAATGACTTTAAATCAGATCTTTGAGGCACTGGCTACACGCATTGACACTCTCTAACTGAATTGCTGTAGAGAATTCTCTAATGTATAAAATGTGGATTTAAAAATTCCTCAGGAGATTAGCTTCGGGATCAAAGGAAATGCTACCTTAAGAGTCCATTTTGATTGCATGTGAGCCTCGGAGCTTGGGCTGTCCTAGAGGATTAAATTCAATGTGCGGGTCGTTTCCTCCTCCACGTGATGCTTTTCACTTACGCATTTAGTTAGAGGCTAAAATCTCTCCGGAGAATAAAAAGAGCCATAACCTTGATTTCTGAAGCCCAAAGGCAAAAAGTAAGGAGACTGCAATGGATTACTAGTGTATAATTCATACATCCTAGGAAAGGAAAACTCCAGGCGTGGGATGACTGGAGCATGTGTAGATTGAGCAATCTTGGTGATATTCCCTAAAGGAAATGGGTGGCTTGTGCTGAAGCCATTTTAAGACGGGAATTAGATTGCTAACGTCTGGATCGTGAAAGAAGTGGGTAGTTTGTGTCTAACTTTGAGGAGCCATAAAGACCTGGCTCATTTAGGGTTGTTTTATGTGCCTCACCTTCCAACAGGAAATGTGTTGGCTTAGTAATCCCCTGACCCTTCAGGAGGGAGACAAGACATAGAACTTGAAAATTCTAGGCGAGATAGATTTTATTTGTGTGGATTTGTATATCATTATTGTCATTATCGTCAGCTCTCTTAGAATGCAAACTCTACCGTCACTGGAGATGATGACCACAGCCTCAGTGCCCCCCGCCCCCAGGCGCTCGCTGGCTCTGTGGCAATGCCAAGGTCAGCACAGTTTCATGCTAATCAGCAATCAGGTGTCTTTGCTCTGCTCCAGGGGATCAAATATGCTGATGACAACTTTTCCTTATCCCTATTATAGACAGATTTCCCTGAGCCCTGTAGAAACGCTGTATTAAAGTAACCTTTGAAAACCTGATGAATTTTTATTGATAGGAAGAAAAAAAATCACCGTTTGAAGTAATACAATGAGTAAGACAGAAGTAATTATTTCACATATAGAAGTGAAATAATAAACATTAAGGGATTGCATGTAGGTGAGCAGGGCGTTAACTGAAAGCCATATTACATGGAGTTCTCTTTGAGAATCATTGCCGCCATGAACCAGGTGGGATGTACGCCCCAAGAGAATTTTCTCCGATAGCAAATTGACAGTGAGTAGCGTCATATTTTCTCTGTCCAGGAGACTAGGGCAAATGCCAGGTTTTCCTCCTTCCCATGGGCTGTTTACAGAACACACTGCCTTGGGCTGCAGGGCCTCCCACAGGTAAACATGTTGGTCTGGTCTGGACCTTTTACAGTTATTTAAACATATATCAAGGTGACTGGAAACCAGACATGGGACCCTCCCCGGGGAGTCTAGGGCATTGTTCCTGCAGATGGGTGATTCAGATAGATCCTGATGAAGTGGGTCCCTCTCCTCTTTCATTCTTTCTTTGTCATTTATTTCTCCTTTTTTCTCATGTCCGCTTTTTCTTCTTTATCTAGTCTCTTTTTCTCTTTCTCTCCTAGTCAACCTCATTTGAGATTTAAACCCTGAGTTTTATTTTCTCTTTTAAATCATCTCTGTTCCCTTACCCAGATTAGCCATTTGGTCTTAGACACTCAGATTTTCTAAGTCAGTGTTGACTCTGTCTTCCCTCTCAGGCATGCCCTCGGAGGGTTATCAGTGTTGAAGTTGATCTGAGCTCAGATACCACCTTGGGCTGAGAGCTCAGGCGGATTTGCCAATGGGTCCCGTGGGGTTGAATTCATGTTATCAAGAGTGATGCTAATATGTCCTTGGAAGGTGTGGGTTATTCACTGTGTCACAACTGCTAGCGGTGAGAGTGGAAGGCAATCAGCTTCTTAAATGAAATTAAGTTTATGGGGGAGCATTTGGGTTGGAGCACTTCCTGTTTCATTCTCCCTTTCATCTTAAAAGTCCATTCAGCTGGAGGATATGCTCATTTACATTCACTACCTACCTCTGGGTCTCAGACTGGATGGACTCTGATGAATGCTACTGCTGCCTTTATCTTCCAGAGCAGGCTGAGTCCAGAGGGGCCAGTGGATGAATTTGTAGAGGCCGTCAGAAGACTTGCTCTTACGTTGACCCCACTGTGTTGTTTTGCTTCTTATCTTTGAGAAGTTTCTGACCTTATAAGGACCTTATTACAATGCTTAGTCAAATGCACCTCAAAATTAATGTTATATAACTTAGTATTTTACTTATAAAAAATTTCTCCTGAACATGGAGATCAGGTTAAGTGGTATCTTTACTGGATGGAAGGAGATGACAAATAAATAAGAGCATCAATGAAGAACTATGAGAATAAAGAATGAGTACTTCGAAGTGTAACTCAGTGGGCTGCATGGAAGTCTGTAAGAGGGGGCTTCGTACTTTATTGTAGACCAGAGACTCTCTCTGAAAGAGTGAAAATGAAGGTGAAATTTGCATACAATAATCCAATGCAAATCATGCTGCAGCAAAGCATGCATTGCTCCCATGCCAGGAAGATCAGACTTTCCAAAGCCAGTTCATGGTTCCCAGGGAGTTGTGTGCTTCTGACTGATTCACCTAATTGGAGACTTGATAGTTCCATAGCAGCCAACTCTTGCTTTGCTCAGGCTGCATATAAATCCAGGTTTTGCATCAGGACGTGCTGTATACTTCAGACTCCAACAGCCAAGGAGAGGGTGTGTTCTGTCTGAAGCACCTGCGGAATTATGGTTGTAGAGGACATCCTTTTAATTTTCTGCCAAGAGAGGCATCTGGTTGACGAGGACTGAGATACGTGGTCAGAACATCGGTAATACCAGCCATAGATCGACTGACACTTGACTTATGCTTCTGCTTTGTTTTTGAATTAGAATATTTAAAAAGATGCTTAAGCTGTGGTAATTGAATGAGCAGGTACAGTTAAGCTCACACATACCCTCGAACCAGGCAGGGCCCACTCTTTTCTTCTGCAAGCTGGTCTGTGATTGAGCACAGGGTTCTGATGTCATAGAGTTTACTGGGTCTTTGATGTTATCATGAGTTCACATCGTTGTCCTTAAATTCCCACTGCAAATGTTGGTCTTCATACAAGGTTTGCTCTTTGTATTGCTTAATGGCTCTGTGCGGAAGTAGTCTGTTTCTCTGTCTCTGCTGTCTCTCTCCATAAACCAAAATTTTTATTCTCCTGAAGGAATAGAAGGAAGATTTCAAAACCAGTTTTAAGGGAAAGGATTGCTTTAGAAGGTGTCTCTGGAATACAAACATGTGGACCCTAGCACACTTCCTTTATAGTACCATTAAATTCAACCAAACAAAGGCAGTTCATTTGGGGGTGTTCATTATTACTCCAGGCTCCATGTCATCTGGGCTATATTAGCGACAGTTGGAACACCCCAATCAATGACTGCATCCTGCGGATCTTTGGCCATCTTTAGGCCAGATGTCATTGTATTATCTAAGTCTGATGTGGTGCAGATGCAAATCAAGCATCTGGGAGCTGTGAAATTCCAGATGACAGACGTTTGTCCTGCACGAGAACAGGGGTTACGACTGAGAAGAAATTTCAACAGCAGCTTTGTAGCCACAACACTGAGTGCAAACACAGTAACTGCGGCCTCGGGTGTGAAGGCTGGCCCTTACCACATAGATCAGCGCCAAGAATGCCGAGGGGACAGATGGGCCCGAGTAAGCTCGGGAGATAGCTGATTCACACAGACACTTCTTTATCAAACTCAAGCCAATTGCCCAAGTTAGGGAAAGAAATGGCTGTTCCTCTTGTATTTTCCCCTCAGTAGTAAACACCACTGAACTGGAACCAAAAGATGGTCTTGTAACTGCCTGTGGTAGTTAATATTGTTAATGTGACAGCAACAATAAGACATGCTTCTAGGCATTCCAGGGATGATTATCGCTATGCCAAGTGAGGTGGGGATACTCACTCAAAATGGGTGATGCCATTTCCTGAGCTCCAGTCCTAGAATGCATAGAAACAAGAACACCAGCTCAGTAAGGACTTTAGAGCTCTTTTCTTCTTGACTGTGACCCTGTGTGATTAGCGCTTTAAGATTCTTCTGGCATGACTTTCTTGCCCTGATAGAGAGATAATTCCTACAGATTGTGCACCCAAATAAATCTTTTTCTCAGAGTAATTGCTCTTTCAGAGTATTTTATCAAAGTCATGAAAAGAATACACTACTCAATAGTTGGAACAGTTCTTCAAACTTTGCTGATTTCTTAATTGCCCCTTTCCCGTGCATTAAAAAATACCTAGCCACTTTCAGCAGGAACTATGATCTGACAAATAGCAAACACAACACACAGCCTTTTACTCTGTCCATGGAAGGGAAGATTTGGGGAACTTAAACTGCAAACACACATCTTTGAATTCCAGTACCCTTGCCTATAGGTGAGTGTAATACGACGGCTGGCTTGTTGGGGTCTCTGTCCCGCCTGGTACCCCACAACTGGCATGCCCCAAAGAGAAAATCATACACAGGACTCCATAAGATTATAAGCTGATTGGCCCATTAGGTCAGGCTACTTATTAGCTCTTATAACTTATGTTACCCCATTATCCTTATCTACATTAGTCACATGGCTCCATACCTTTCTCAGCTGGGCAAGTTACATGCTGCCTCTTCGGTGGTCTGCGCAGGAGTGGCAGAGGGAGCTTCTGCTTCCAGAATACTCCCAGTCTCTTTGCTTCACCTCTACTTCCTGTCTGTCTTTCCTGCCTATACTGCCTGTGTGGCCAATCAGCGTTTTATTAAAATACATGATTGACAGAATACAGATAATTCTCCCGCACCAGGTGAGAGGTTAGGTTGATTCATATATTGTTTTATCAAGTATAAATAAAAGCTACCAATTAGCCCATTATTCCTCCTGGCCCAGCATACTCATTCCAGCAGTTAAAGCAAGCATCTGAAAGATTTTGAATGACTTTATCATTTAAACCTCTAGTCACAGAGAGGAGATGGGACATAAATATATCATGTGTCTGGTGGTTCAGTATGGTTAGCAAGCCTGGAACTGTGTTTAATTAGCCTTTTTTCTGTCCCTCTCCATCACTCCGAGTCAGCACGCACAATGCCGTTTTGATGTATGCTGCAATATTTTCCATTTCCAGAATGTAGCTCTTCCTTTTCGTCCCTTCATCCTGAAGAGAGAGATCTTGTGAATTAGTAGGGAAGATGAGGTCAATTTGGTGCCCGTTAGCCCTTTCTTCAAACCTTAGCGCCTCAATATGCTGCAGGGAGACAAGACTATTTGTATCTTTTAGCCCAGGTTTCTTCCACTCTACAATGATGACCGATTCGCATTTGAGTCTTGTGACAGCTATCAATTGGGATGAAATATTAAAGACTGACTATAAATACATATTTCCTAGTTCCATTTCACTCTTCTTCCAAGATGCCCCCAAAGGAGATATCAGATTAGGTCTATCTAAGTTTTGCTTTGAAATGTTGTTTTGCTATTTAAAAAATAAAAACAACAAAAAGCAGTCTTAGATAATCCTTCCTTTCTTCTGAATCCTTTCATCTCTATACAGTCAATCAACCTGTCTTCCAGCTTTCAGGTACTCCCCACCTGTCACTGGCTTCTACCATCAGCAAGCCAGACTTCCCTGACGGTGGAGGTGGCCATTCATTCATAGCTTCCGTCACTAATTCAGTAAGCAAATGGGTATTGATTCCCTGAGAAGCACAGATAAATGAGGACCCTCAGCATAAGTGGACAGATCTAGTGATGGTAAGGAGTTTAGAATAGTGTCATAAATGCTAGACCCGAGACGCCACTGCTTCTTCCTAACCATCAACCGACAGGATTAGAAATGGGCATTTGTTTTACTTAATCTCTGAGTATTTTTCCTTAGAAAAATCTGAGCTACTGCATAAAGGCCATTCTCTACTGACAGCAATTGCTTAGAGTGCACTGCTCATGTATCTGGTTTTTGGGAACTGCATGAACGGATAATCAAGATCAGAGGGCGTAATGCATGGGCTGCTTTGTTGGTGGCGAACAGATGACGGATGAATGATGGAGGGAGGAGTCATGGGTCTGCCCACAGAATCGAATCCCTGTGTTGTGAAATACCAACCCCAGGGACGACAAATGAGACGTTAGGACCCCCTCAGGAATAAGCGGCCTTTGTAGAGTGAGCTGATCAAACCACTTCAATGATTGTTACATTAATTAAAGTCACATAAGTTCCAGGGTGGTGTGCATATATAATCTTAGCACTTGAGAGAATAAAGTGTATGTGTGTGTGTGTGTGTGTGTGTGTGTGTGTGTGTGTGTAGGGTGTCATGAATTTAAGAATGCCCTAGGTTACATCCTATGACCCTGTCTCAAAATAAAGTGACCCAGGCCAGGCGGTGGTGACGCACACCTTTAATTTCATCACTTGGGAGACAGAGGCAGGTGGATCTCTTTGAGTTTGAGGCCAGTCTGGGTTATAAGAGCTAGTTCCAAGAGAGCCAGGGCTGTTACACACAGATACCCTGTCTTGAAAAGCCAAATAAATAAATAAATAAATAAATAAATAAATAAATAGGTATATAAATAAATAAGTAAAGTGACCCCCACAAATATAAGTTAGATAAACACGGTAAATGCTAAAATATTTTAATTTGGCATGGCCCCTGTTTTTCTTATGAAAGTCCACGGAGGTAACATATAACCCACACTGCCTAGAACCTAACCTTAACTATCTAGTTACTCCTCCTTCCTACCCATGGTCCCTGGGCAACACAGTGACACACAGTTGCACTTTTGCAGGGCAGATATAGAATGAATCAATGCGTATCAGTGATCCCCAGGTTCAAGCAATATTCAAACTCGTTTCTCTGAGAGCTTTGCCTACCGAAGACTTCCACACTTAGGAATCACAAATCAGCATGCACATTAAATACAGCCTGCCAGTTCAAGGGTATGTGGACCTCTCCTCCCGTTATACACAGAACTACCTAGGCAGCTATGTGTGCCCACCTTCTTGCATGCACTCCTCTCTTTGCTGTGACTGCTTCCTGTAAAATATTGGACAAGGGCACTTCTCAACCCAAGAGCACACATTTTTTTTGGCATATTTGCTCTGATTTCATTGCACTGTTAACTTTGCCTCAGGCTCTCAAAACATTGGAATTCTCAAGAATGTCAAATTCTTTTTTTTTTTTTTTTTGTTTTTTGCCTAGACAAGAGAAAATGACTTATTTCCAATACTGGGAGATTGTGTTTTGTATTCCTGAGCTGAAATGTAATTTCAAGTCACAGGGAATTATGATGACATTGGAGAGGTGAATGAGATGCTGGTTTTCTGTTCAGGTCATTGCCTTGGTCTTACTTTTTGTTGTGGAAGTAATTTAACATTTCCACCCCATCTACAATGGTAGCAAAGCCTCTTGAAAAATCTGTGCCAAATGACTTGCTTACAATTAAAAGCATATGTCTAAACTGCAGGCTTCGGAAATATATATCTTACATTTTATATTTTTCTATATGGCTCTTCTCCAGAGATTCAAACATTAAGGCCATAAATTTTCAACAGTTTCAGAATGATGGCAGTGGCTGGAAGTAAACGAATGGTCACATTGCTGGAACTTGGCCTTCTCTGATGCCTGGACCATCCGTGTGCAGCCTTGGGGACTTGATGTGTGGCTGGAAGAAAAGTTAGGCCAACATGAAAGCTATGCAATCGCGTTTTGGGGACAGTATCAGTCTTAGTGTCCATTATGCGTGTCTTAGAGAACATGATTTGATTCTCTCCTTGTTTTTGCCTTTATCTATATTTGTTTCCTGTTTTTCCTCAGTCCAAGTTCAATTGGTACTACAGAAGATTAAGAAGCTGATGCCCTGCTACTGGTATACCAGATGATTTGCCCACAAAACAGCTCAGGCTGTTTCCAGTGCAAGGAGTGGGGTGATCTCCCACCACCCTGAGGGTAAAGTGTGTCTTGAATCACAGCACACCTTGCGTTTAAGGACAATAAGTACAAAAGATGCTCTTTTACAGACTGCCAGTGCAGTCTGGCATAAAACAACAGCTAGGGCTGACTTTGGTTTGGACAAAATACTCTTTGCTCTTCTTGAGATCAAAGTCAATGTTATCACTGGTACATTTCCAGCCAGCTGGGTTTACTTCACCATGTGTGTCAGTGAACTGGAAGGCTTAGCCTAACTTCAGCATCTAATCTACAGAGCAGTCAGCAGGAAGACCACTTCTAGTGCTTTGGTGAAGGATGACTTTGTCATCAGTGATAAAGAGGTCCCCGAAAGAGAGACCTCCATCTGCCTTTAAGACTCCATAATCCTGAGCAGTGGTTCACTCAGGGATGGACGGCCCAAGGGTCACCATCCTCCTTGTTTCTTGCCTGTATTGGTCCAGGCCAGTGACAGACGTGAGAATCCACAGATGAACCCATCGCTGGACTATTGAGTTTCTAAACCTTTTCTGCCCTATCATGGAAAGCAACAATCTCCATGGGCACCCAGAAGGGAAGTCAAGATCACAAAGGAAGGACTCTTCATTGAGGCCGATCCCTTTGAGCTGATCATCTGGCTTCACAGCTGTGGCTTTGAAGTAGGGGCAGGTTGCCCAATTTTGGCATTTCAAGGAGACATCTTGCTATTGGCAGGGCTGATTCACGGGTCTCAGACTAGAATAACTACAGGAAGGTGGGAAGAGGATTCTATGTGGTTTTGTTTTTATTCCCTTAAGTCCTAAGTTCTTATGCATGCTAATCATGCCCCCTGCCATTGAGCTACAACACAACTCACAGTTTTAGTGTTTTGCCTTTCTCTCTCTCTCTCTCTCTCTCTCTCTCTCTCTCTCTCTCTTTCTTCTTCCTTCCTTTCTCCTTCCCTCTCTCCTTCTTTTTCTCTCTTATCCTTTCTTTCCTTCCTTCCTTTCCTTTCTTTCTTTTAGAGATGTAGGATCGCTATAGCGCAAGCTAGTCTCACTATCTGACCCAAACTGATTTTTAATTCATGATCCTCCAACTTTAACCTCAAGGGTCCTGGGATTACACCAGTGAGCTATAACCAGAGCTATTCAATTTCACACATTAAAAAAAAATTGTATTCAATCAGTTCCAAAGTACTGAATGAATCCTATGTGGCAACCACTCTGGAATGGCAGGACCTCTAACAATGATGTCATGAGAAAGTGGAAAAGCCACGATTCCCCCGAAGCCTCTGATAAGCTGCTGGAAAACAAATGCATCATTTTTCTTCTCTTTCTATCTGTAGTTACCACAGGGATTCAGGTGTGCGCTTAAATGTGAGGTAGAGCCTAAAGGCTGATTTTTTTTTTAAGTAAAGCTTTAAAAAGCCACCGAAGAAAGCATAGCTTACTAAGAAAACAAAAGTAAGAAAATTGCGCTTACCTCAATATGGAACCATGTAATGCAGGGCTCTGAGAGACTTTGCTGTGAGTAGATGTGCTAATTTGAAGGGGATGAGCAGCTCCTTTCCCTTGGGGACTTGATAGCGCTACCTTTCTGCTGTCCTTTGCAGAGAAATCCTGGAAGGCAGAGGCCCCAGACCTGTGTCTAGAGGGTGTTCTGTGATGTGCATCTGGAGTCGGTGTTTTTGCTGAAGGAACTCCAGGTACAGGTGTGGTGTCTGGTCAGACTCATTCCTAGGCAGGTCTGCTCGAGGTGGGTCTGCCCTGGTTTAGGAGATGGTCCTTGGCGACCGTCCACTTCGCTTGAGCCATCACATGCAGAGATCCTGCACTAAGCACTTACTGTCTTCACTGTGGGACACTCAGAACCTCCCCTCCTTGTAAGGAATTATTTTTCTTGTGCAAGTCATGTAATTTGAGCAGAAAGTTCCACTCCTGTAGGACAAAGACCTCCAGCCCAGAAATGGTCTCTTCACTAACCTGAGGGGTACAGTCAGCAGATTTCATTTCCTAGTGGCGAAGGGTCTTGATGCGAGAATCTAGAGTCATCACCAATGTTCACAAACTCGCTGACATGGGAAGGAAGAATTCCTGTGACACAAGAGTAAGGAGAAACCCTAAGAGAAGGGAGACACAAATGCTGCTTGGTCTGCTTCTATCCGAGTTCAACACCAAATCCTAACAGGGTAATAATTATGTAAACCACAATTTTGATTCATTTTTTATATGAATTGGAGCTGGCTCATTGTCACTCAAACCTAAGACATTTCCAACTACTGTGGAGATGATCTTTGTCGCCAAATGTGGATGATATTGCAATGCTATTTTTGGCAAAGATTTACTAGAACACATTGTTGGTCGCTCACTTTGGGTATTGCTTGTTTTCATACAGCTCTTCTTCTTAGATCCTATTCCTTAGACTGTGATCACGTGACATGTATGCCTGCAAAGAGGCATGGGCAATATGGTAGCTATTCTGTCCTCAGCTAAAGACGGGAGATATCAAGTAGAAATGATACCTAGAGAGCTTTGTTCTATGCTCAAAGAGAGAGTAGCAAACATCTACCATCTCCTCAAAAGCTACTAAAAGCTGTAGAGAAAGGGAAGAATACTGCACCAAGACCATAGTAGGAGCATCTCAGCAAGGTTCATCAACATTCCAAACTCAGTTAGGTCAGACAATGACACTAATGGAGAAAATTGTCATGCTGATTTCTGCAGCACCTTTTTTTTTGTTGTTGTTGTTTAGATGAGATCGAAGGGAGTCCAGGTTGCCCCCAAACTCTCCCAGCAGCAGAGGATAATCTTGAACTTCTGATCCTTCTCCCTCTTGGTGACAAATGCTAGGATTAGAGGGATGGACCCTGACACCAAATTTATGTGACCCTAGTGACTGAACCCAGAGCTTTGTGTGTGTTAGACAAGCTCTCCACCAGCTGTTCCGCATCCCCAGTCCTCGAGCTGCTTTTTGGAAAGACAAATGCATAGTAGAACTAGGAAGAGTCTCAAATGATCTTCACCTTGCGAGCAATCAGCAAGGGAGACCCTTCCAAAAACACACCTGGTGCTGACCGACTAACAGGTTATAACTGAGCTTCCCATTTTACTTTGTTCTGGAGGTCAATGGCCCTTAGAGAAAAAGGAGAAAATAGTAAAACCAAAAATGTTTTCTTCAGGATTAAGTGAAGCTTTTAATGATACATTTGTATGCATAAAAGCTTCAACAATGATCCCAAAGATCAATCACAAGGATCAATACAAATCTAGCACAGCTGTTTGATAGAAATCATCCAAAAGCAGTTAGTACCATGATCAACAATTGGTTAAGGAAAAATTGGTGTCTACACTGTGAAAAAACACGAAGTATATAGAAGTAAGTCAGACAGAGATGAAGTATGAATTATTTCTAATTTGTGGTTTGACATTTGGTTCTCTTAATGAGCTCTCTAAATAAACAGAATTCTTTTGCTAAAACAATTAATTAAATTTCCGTTTCCCTACAGTAATGCTTCTCAGTCCTTGTTTATGAAATCCTTTCCCTACTGGTAGCCATGGAAATGTTTTCAATTTTATCTGAAAAAGTTGAGAGCAATTTGCTGTCTTTTCATTAGACCGCATTTTGAATACTCTCAGTTTATTCAGGATCATCGGCTGCTTTTCTGACACTTCTCTCACACACTCCTTTCTGGAGTGATTATTCCAGACATTTCCCCATTATCTTGTTTAGGAATATCATTCCGCTTCACCCACAAAAACTGCCGTGGACTTGTTGATATTCTCTCCCGCTTTGTTTCCACAGCCGTCCCGTTCAGCCTTGACAAACCACTTACAAGTTCACCATCATTTCCAACTGACATCGCTGGTAAAGACGGCTAAATCAAAAGAATAAACACTAGGTGCATCTGCCAAGATGATTATTCTGTTTTCAGAAAACAGAACTTAGGGAGTGGGTCAGAGTGAAGAGATACAATTTGCCACCACGTCTACATGCAAAAGAAATTGAACATGCTAAGATTGGGAGTCCTCTCCTCCTAACCAGTTACTTAGAAATCACAGGGGAACTGGCAGCAATCTCTCTGGGAAGAGTCTCAAAGGCAGAAGGTGCCTTACATTTCTCCAGAGTTTCAGAGTCGATATCATGAATATGTATTCCGGAGATTAATAGGATGACTGAAATCTAAGGGACTTTTAGTTCATCAGAGGCCAGCTGCACTCTAAGAACCTAGAATCCAGTAGCTGCTGAATTCATGAGGCCACAAACCTCAGCAGTCCCTGAGGATTGTTGAAGGATTCCTGGAGGGCTGCTGGTCTTCAGGACATGTTGAAAGATCAAAGCATAGAGGTTCTTCCAATGATAGCAAAGGATGCAGCATCAGCAATGTGGCTATGCTCGCTGGCAAGAGCAAAGCCCTGGCAAGTCAGTTCTTCCCGTGAACATAGCTATGTCTGGACTCTGAAATGTGTTACGCTTTCTGGAGGAGGTTCTCCCCCTCTGTTAGTGTTTTCTGGTGATAACACTACTTAACTCCACGGTAAGGTGGAGATTCGAGAGCCAATCAGATCAACAGTCAAGATCGTCATCACAGCAGCCTTTTCCGTGAAAGCAGAAAAAGATTAAGGGTGGAACTTATCAGACTTTGGCAAACTCTCTCCAGATTTTTAGTCAGAGCCCTTCCTGTACCATGTGCCATAAAATCTGCCAGGCTCTGGCTCACCCCGAAGACAGAGAGCATTTGTCTATTCCCAGTGGGCAGGGGAAATAGCTGTCCTCACACCTCTACTGCCCTTTGTTCCCTCCTAATAAACATCATTTCTCTGAGACACAAATCCATCTCATTTGATAAAGGTCAATTTAACTTTTTTCCTGGGAAAAAAATATCTTAAAAACTCAATTCCCTCTACTTTTTCAGGATGTGAGATCCAGCTGTGCTGTCTTTATGAAGTTATTTTGTTATGTGTTTCAGTGCCTTGGATTCATGCATGTCTATACAGCCCATGGATGCCTGGTGCCTGCTGAGGCCAGAAAAGGGTTCAAATTCCCCTATGACTGAAGTTACAGGTGGATGTCAGTTGATATATGGATGCTGAGACTCAAACCCAGGTTCCCTGGAAGAGTAACCAGTGTTCTTCACCACTGTACCATCTTCCCAGCCCCTGGAAAATATTCTCTTTCTGGCTCCTGGGAACTTGTTGCGTTTGTAGTTCTTGGAGAGAATCTTCTTATTTTCTTTATGTGATACAGTCCCAGTGGTGGCTCTGGTGCTGGACTTAGGATTTTGTTGTTTGCAGGCAAATGGGATCGGCTTCCCAGAAAGATACTATAACTTTCCCATCTCAGCCAATAGAGATATTTTCTGTGTTTAAATACCATCAATGATTTCCTTTCCTGCTTTATACCATGAAAAGGCAAACATGGTCAATATAGCCCAGTGATTCCATCTCTCTGGTTGTCCTTTATTTCAGCACCTTTGGGATTTCTCCCCAACTCTAACCTGAAAATAAGTCCAGGTACTTGGTACAGAGCCTTGTGTTGCTCTGTGTGGGCAGACAGGCTGTACAAGCCTTGGGCGCATCATGATCTGGGAATAAAGGAACAATAACACAAAACAGTGAAGGCAGGAAAATGCATTTCTACAGGAAAATGCAGAAGTTGAGGAGTAAAAAGAAGAAGAAGTAAGAAAGGGACAGGGGAGGAAGAGGGGAGAGAGATTGGAAGGAAAGGAGGGAGGGAGGGAGGGAAGGAGAGGGAGAAAGAAAGATTTCTGTTCTGGAATTACAGTTGGGCTCTTGGCTAAATTTCAAATTCACCACCTGCAGAGTAAAGGTGACCACACTCATAATTAAACTACATCACAGTGAGATTCTTGATATTAGAAAGTTTTCTCAAATGTGAGAGCTGTATGTTGGCTTCTTCTATTGCGAAGAGAATGTCGTGGCATTTAGCATGTTACATACTATTTTTAGTCTTACACTTCTGTTCACATATACACAGTTCAAATGAAACATATTTACTACCAGTTCTTAACATTTTAATTAAAAAGTTCATTAAAACCTGTTTTAAGATATCTTATATATTCAACTATAGTTCTGATTTATTAATTTTCACTTTTCCAAGAAAACCCAAATCTTGCTTGTGTATATGTATGTATATGTGTATAGGTATGTAAGCTGTGTATGTGCACATGTGTGCCACAGAAGGGACTGTGTATACACATGTGTGTAAGCTGTGTGTGTACATATATGCCACGGGAGGGGCTAGTTTTACATATGTGTGTAAACGATGTGTATGTGTGTGTCATGGAAGAGGCTGTGTATACCTGTGTGTGTAAGTTGTGTGTGTTTATGTGTGTGCCATGGGAAGGGCTAGATGAATACATGTGTGTAAGCTGTGTGTATGCGTGTGCCATGGGAGAGGCTGTGTATACCTGTGTGTGTAAACTGTGTGTGTGTGCCATGGGAAGGACTGGGTGTCCTTCTTTACCTTGTTGATATTTGTCACTCTTTGTCACTCTTTTCTGTTGTTGTTGTTTTAATTAGGACTTTTCCCCCAGTTTTTTTTCTCCTAGAATTTTCTCTTTTGCTGCCCTTTGGAATTGATGTTACTTGTATTGTAGATGGGATTTGGGCGTTCAATTATTTCCATCGTCCCCCATCCCGTCATTCTTTCTCATATTTACAAAATCTTCCATTGGGATTCAGTCTAGATTATTTTTATTGTCCTAACTTTAAGTTCCTTATACAATTTCCATCTCACTGTTTTCTTCCACATTCTCTCTTCCTGCTAAAATTGCCCATCTAATCTTTACAGCATCTACCATTTCCACTATAGCTGATAATATATTAATCAGTCCTATTATTTCATTCCTTGTCTGAGGGTTCCCAAACCCCTCACATTGTATTTCTATTGCTGTGCTCTACCTTACTACTCTCCCTACTGTTCCATTTTCCCTCCCTTCTATTGTATGGCATGCATGGTTCTTCTCCCTGCTCTGAGAGCCAGAAATACTGAAATGAAAAGAATGGAAGGATTATTTTTTTGGTCTTGAATTTTACTTGCTTTGCTTCAGCTTCACTTTCCAAGCCCCCATGTAATTGAATATAACTAAGACTCCCACTTGGGTTAACTTTAAAGCTTCAGTTTGCATATGTGTCCCAGAGGCCCCACATCTACTGCAGTACCTTGGGTTCAGGGTTTTAGAGGGGAGACTAGCTTTTTTTTAATTGATTTTTATTGAGCTCTACATTTTTCTCTGCTCCCCTCCCTGCCTCTCCCCTCCCCCTTCCAGCCCTCCCCCAAGGTCCCCATGCTCTCAATTTACTCAGGAGATCTCGTCTTTTTCTACTTTCTATGTAGATTAGATCTATGTAAGTCTCTCTTAGGGTCCTCATTATTGTCTAAGTTCTTTGGGGTTGTGACTTGTAGGCTGATTTTCTTTGCTTTATGTTTAAAAACCACCTATGAGTGAGTACATGTAATAATTGTTTTTCTGTGTATGGGTTACCTCACTCAAAATAATGTTTTCTGACTCCATCCATCTCCTGTAAAATTTAAGCTGTTGTTATTTTTTTCTGCTGTGTAGTACTCTATTGTGTAAATGTACCACATTTTTCTTTCCATTCTCCGATTGGGGGGCATTTGGGTTGTTTTCAGGTTCTGGCTATGACAAACAATGCTGCTATGAACATAGTCGAACACATTCCTTGTGGCACAATCGAACATTTTTTGGATATATACCCAAAAGTGGTATTACTGGGTCTTGAGGAAGGCTGTTTCTTAATTTTCTGAGAAATCGCCACACTGACATCCAAAGGGGTTGTATCAGCTTGCATTTCCACCAGCAATGCAGAAGTGTTCCCCTTTCCCCACAACCTCTCCAGCATAAGTTGTCATCAGTGTTTTAGATTTTGGCCATTCTTACAGGTTTAAGATGGAATCTCAAGAGTTGTTTTGATTTGCATTTCTCTGATGACTAAGGATGTTGAACATTTCCTTAAGTGTCTTTCAGCCATTTTAGATTCCTCTGTTGAGAGTTCTCTGTTTAGGTTTGTACTCCATTCTTTTATTGGATTATTTGTTCATTTCTTAACTTCTTTGTATATTTTGGCGATCAAACCTCTGTCTGATGTGGGGTTAGTGAAGATCTTTTTCCCATTCTGTAGGCTGTCGTTTTACATTGTTGGCCATGTCTTTTGCTTTGCAGAAGCTTTTCGGTTTCAGGAGGTCCCATTTATTATTTTTTTTCTCTCAGTGTCTGTGCTGCTGGGGCTATATTTAGGAAGTGGTCTCACAGACATTAAAGAGCCTAGTTTTATGCTGTTTCTTGTTTGTTTTTCTTATTGCCTTTGCTCAAGATACACTTCACCTTTAGCTTGCCGTTTTCTCTCTTGGCTCCTCTGGGAGAGCATCTGCAAGCTGGAGTGTCGCCCCTGTCCTTGTAGCAATATCCCATCTTTCCCAGTGCTCAGGACTGTCCTTTTGCGGTGACTGACCTCGGGCAAGAATTGCATCTCATGGTCCCAGCAGTGTAGACTTCTCAACCCTCTAGCACAGAAAATCTTACATGAGTCACCATTAACAAATCTGTAGCCATTGTGTGCTTCTGCTTTGCCAGCAGCAGAGTGATTGCCAGTCCCCTTCTCCAAGCTGTAACAGATCTCCCCAGCGCCCCAAAGCAGCAGTATTAGCAATGCTTCTTTCCAATGGAAGGCTTCTGATCTGCAGGGAACATCGGTTCAAGATTCTGGGGGAAGAGTTACACCTTTCTCAGGGTGGCAGCTCTTCCTCCACATCTACACCCTGAGAGGCTCGATTTTAAAAATAGCCCCTCATCTCTTCCATCAGTGCCTGATGCGCAGAAAGGAGAGCAGGCAGCAAGACATTGAAAAGCTCCACGAACCCAAGGACCACACTAGGCTCTGTCACCAGCCCTCAGATGGCGTCCAACCATGGTAAGCATCTCTGGCTAATCTTGCTAGTGCCCTGGAACCATGCATCTTTTTCTGTTCTATGCAGGTCAGGTTTCCTACGGAGACTTCAGGCTGACCGGTGATCTGTAAGCTCAGGTTAAAGTATCAAGCAATACCATTATTTATATAGGTTTTCTTTCCTTCCCTGGATGGTGGTAAATTCTGTGAATAGCTCTGAACTCACTATTGACTGTCAGCAACATGAACAGCGACTGACTGATAAAAGATGGAGGTCAGACAAGAACTAAGTTAACAAACTTTAATTTCAGCCACAACCCCATGTGCTTTTCATACAACTATAGAATAATTTCTATCATTTGTCTTTCGTCATAATAAAACTATGGAATGTAGCTTTTCAGCCTCTTTTAGAATTCTGAAACTGAAACCCAACGGCTAAATGCATTTTCTAGGTCAACTAACTGGTGAATACTGTAGCTGGAGGATAGAATCCAATCTTTCTCATTAGGCAGACACGATGCTTGATCATTAGCATTGGAGTGGATGATTGAATTTCAAATGGAAAGGCTAAATGTCATTCTGACCCAATCAGGGACCTTTTGTTCTGATGCTATCCTTGACTTTCAACTTCAGCCAAGACATAATTGCAATTTTTATCTTTTCAAGAGCTTCCAATTTCCTGGGAAGAAGACAATTCACCTAAAAATATTGTTTAAAATATAGTTTATGTACTTAAAAGGATAGCAAAAATGTGGGATGCCTCCTATATTATTGCCCTCATCACCCCCATTTACTATCACCACCATCAGCCCACCACCACCCACCACCCCTCCATCCCACCCACTGTCAATAACCACCGTCACACATCCCAGCATACTGTCTAGATAAATATTGGCTAAGAATTTGAGGAGACTAGAGTAGAGAAAGAAAAGATTCAAGATGTCTTATCTTTTCCAAATGAAAGGAAATAGTTACACATGGTGGGAGGTAAATAAATAGTTACACAGGTGGGGGTAAATTTCAGAGAGGGTGCACTATCACCTGCTGAGGAGTAGAAAGTTGGTAGCTGCTCTTGAGGGATGAGAAGCTCTGTGGGGTGGGGTGGGAGAATTGTCTATATTCTGTCAATTATGTTTTAAATAAGTGCTGACTAGCCAGTATCCAGGCAGGGAGTATAAGCAAGGCAACTGGACAGGAACTAGAGGTGGGGTAATGAGAACAGGAGTATTCTGGGAAGAAGGAAGCTCTCCTCCACAGTCCTGCCCAGATGACCGAAGAAGCAGGATGTGACCTGCCCTGCTGAAAAAAAGTACTGAGCCATGTGTCTAACATAGATAAGAATAATGGGTTAATATAAGCTACAGGAGCTAATATGAAGCCTGAACTAATGGACCAATCAGTTTATATCTTATGGAGACCTCTGTGTGACTTTTCTTTGGGGCTTACCGGCTGAGGGAACTGGGCAGGACAGAAACCCCAACAAGCCTGATCCCCCTGTTACAGTGCGGAACACAGCCAGGGCAGCACCAAGGCTGCCAGGGGAGACACATGGAGAAGAGTTGTGGTGCCACAAAGATCACAACTTTTCTTGAGGCTCCTCTCCTCTTCCCTTCTCTTTATCTCATCTCTCTTCTCCCTTTCCCTTCTCTCTTTTTCCAAATCCAACACTTCAAAACCTTTATTAAATTACTTCCTGCCCCATGAAGTTAACACAACAGAGACTCAGGTAACTGCATTGAAGAGAACAGGACTCACCAGGAGAGCTTGGAAGAAGCAACCAGTGAACAAAGCAGCAACTACAGCCCACAATAGCACAGCATTCCCTTGGAAGAGGAGGGGCTCAGATTTCCACAGCTTTGGGAATGTCTTCCATGATTATCTATTCTGTGTATAACTCCATCTCAGCTTCCCCTTCCTGTTTTGACAGAGCTCCAAAGTCAATCACATATGACATCTTATCTTTTTCTCAGATCTTTTTCTGAGCATGTCAAGATTTCAGCATTGCCCTCATCCTTATCATTCCTGGTTTGGGCTAGAAAAATTGTTTTTAAAGCCCCACCTTTCAATGTGAGGGTCTTACAAGATTCTTCAGAAGGATGGGTCATGAGAGTGGAGCCTGCAGGAATGGAGTGACAATCTTCATGGAACATGAACTCTTTGACTCTTCCTGCACACCAGCCCTGCCTTGATCTTGCACTTCCCAGCTACAGTTACTCTGAAATATACTCTATTACATAAGCCAAGCCACGCCATTTGTGGCATGCGATTCTCTCATCCTGAACTGAGACAGCTCTTCAATAAATGCAGAACTGTTTCCAAGTTTTTAATCCTGTCTACTTCCTTCCTTAGATGCTTACTGAGGTTTTCAGTCTTTCCTTTGTTAGCTGCGGTAATTATCTGTGGCCCACAAGGTCTTAACTGGTCTATATCTTTAGATGCATTTAGCAGAAAGGACTCAAGAGACTGCTCCATCCTCTCTTGTGAGGGAGACAAATAAAGACCAGCACCCAAGGGAATTCCTGTTGGCTAAAAACAGTCAGCCACAGTCCTTTATTCAAGATCTCTGTCCATATTGCTCCCGGGACCAGCAAGCTGCACCAGGAAGGTGGGCTGCTGTCCGTATGTCAGTCTCCCAAAATATTACAGCACTATGGCACAGAAATTCACATGATATTTTTTCTTCATTAAGTACATTGCTCGGTTGTATTTTTAAACGAAGTTCTAGATGTTCCAAAAAAGTTGATTGGGTTTTTTTCTTTCTTTTTTTTCTTCTCCTTCTTGAAGCAAGAAATGCCCTATTTCTAACAGACAGCAGCATGCAATGATAAAAGCTGAACTGTGGGAGAAATTTGGGGCTGAGAATCATAAAGCAATTTTGTATAATGGAGAAAAAAAAGCAACACCACATTGTGATGAAGTACTTATGGCATGAATGATTTGAATTGTGCTTCTCCCTAACTTCTTAGTTAGTGTTTCAATTGCTATGAAGAGACACCATGGCCACAGTAACTCTTATAAAGGAAAGCATTCAGTTGGGGTGGCTGATAGTTCAGAGGTTTAGTTTGCTATCTTCACGGCCGGACATGGTGGCAAGTAGGAAGACATGCTGCTGGAGAAGGTGTTGAGGATGTTTCATATTGCATGCAACAGGAAGTTCACTGACTCACTGGGCAGTATCTTGAGCATATAAGAGATCTCCACCTCCATGATAACACACTCCCTCCAGCAAGGCCACCTCTATTCCAACAAAGCCACACTTCCTAATAGTGCCTCCCACAATGAGTCAAAGGTGGTCAATTACATTCAATCTGCCTCACTAAACAAAAACGACAATAACAGAAATCCTTGTACTCCTAAGTTGTTATCCCTAACTCCCCAGAACACAGCCGTATTTTGAAATGTTGCCTGGTGTGGGAGAATTGTCTGTATTCTGTCAATCATGTATTTTAATAAAACACTGATTGGCCAGACTGGAAGTATAGGCAGGTCAACCAGACAGGAAGTAGAGGCGGGGCGATGAGAACAGGAGAAGGCTAGGAAGGAGGAAGCACATTCCACCATTCCTGCCCACACCACCAAAGAAGCAACATATGAGCTGACAGCTGAGAAAGGTACCAAGCCATATGGCTAATATAGATAAGGATAATGGGGTAACATAAGTTATAAGAGCTAATGAATAGCCTGACCTAATGGGCCAATCAGCTTTATAATCTTATGGAGTCCTCTGTTTGATCTTTTGGGGGGTTTGCTGGCTGTGGGGTACCGGGCAGGACAGAAACCCCAACAAGCCGGCCATCATGCTACAGTTGCTGTTTGAAAGATTATTCAATGAAGTGGGGTCAGATGGGTGGCGTTTACCCAGCTTCTCTGGTGTCCTGATAGCACATGTTAAGACACAGCACAGTCTCATCACAGAAGAACTAGCATGAAAGCCAAAGTGAGATGTTACACCGGACAAGGACACAGCAATAGCAACAGGAAACACGCAAAGTCAACCAAAACCATCAAAATAAAACAAAGAAACAAGCCTGCAAATTACAGAAATAACTTTCTGACGTCTTGATCTTAAAGTCCTGAAAGGTAAGAAAATAACCTTTTCTATTGTTTAAATGGCAAGTCTCAGGTTCTTTTGTCATGACAAGGTAAGACAGGGAATGAGTGACTGATCAAGTGATGACCTTCCTAAACCACCTAGGAAAACTGTATAAACAATAGTGAAGGGATGTGCTCAAAGGACCTGTGGGAGGCAGGGGTGAGAAATCATTAATTCAAGGTCAGATTGAGTTACATAACCAAGATCCTGTCTCAAAAGTCACCAATTTTCAACAAAAAAAGAAGAAAAGGAAAAGATGGTGAGAAGAAGAGAGAGCAACTTGTAATACTATAAGTATTTCAGCAATTAAGAAAGCCCAAAAACATCCAAATTTCCACTCTAGTTACTGGTCAGGGGATTCAGAGGCTCTCAGGTTATCTAGAAGATAAAAGAGGTTTTGAAGGGACTCTAACAGGTCAGAGCATGGTAAATATGGCTCTGGCAGGCCTTATCTTTCCCCCATTCTCTCTGGTTCTCAGAAACTGTTAATCCTCTGTCTTTTGTCTTTGTCTCTTATTCCCTGCCCTTTGTCCCCCTGGGGCAAGTAAATCTCTTTGTGCTGAGAACTTAGTTTGGGGGTGTCTTGTGCCAGTTCCAGTCCTTTCAAATTGCAACCTAAAATGCTGGCACAAGCTCACAGGCTCAGTGCCTGTTGCCCATCAGGTGGTGGTGTATTGGGAGGTTATGGGAACTTGAAGAGGTAGGGCTTGCTGTGTGAAGTCATAGGGGATACATTTTGGGGGACTATACATGGTCACTTGTCCCTCATTCTCTCTGTTTCCTGTTTATACCAGGGAAAATTTTCCTGTCATAAGACTCTACTTCCATGATGTTCTGCCCAAACTCGTGGGTCAAACAACTATGAAATGAACTGTTTAAAATTATGAATCAACATAAATCTTTCTGCCCTGTCCTTACTGGGTATTTGGTTACAACTATGATAAAATCTTCGGAAACAACCAGATTGAAAACAAAGTCCCCGTTCCTATGCTTAGAAAGCATTAGAATGTCCAATACTTACCCACTGCCTGAACTTCAATTACCTACCCACACCCCCATCTACCCATCATGGACTAAAGAGATTTATTCTCTGTAGAAGTAAAGCAATGAGTAGTGTGCCTGGTAGATATAGGCAGAATAGAATAATAGACAAATATAGAGATGCAGTACCCACCATCTATAATGCTGAGGTGGAGTCAAAGGTTTTGTAGTGTATAATCATCTGAGATTACAGAATCTATGGTCATGAGTGTCCATGGAGGCTAATGACATGAGCGTCCATGGATGATAATGACGTGACCATCCATGGATGATAATGATGTGAGCATCCAGCATCCATGGATGCTAAGGATGTGAGTGTCCATGGATGTTAATGGTGTGAGCGTCCATGGATGCTAAGGATGTGAGCATCCATAAATGCTAATGATGTGAGCATCCATGGATGCTAAAGATGTGAGTGTCCGTGGATGCTAAGGATGTGAGCGTCCATGGATGCTAATGAGTTTTCAAAATGTACAAGAATCAGACTTTCTTTGTTTTCTCATCAATAACCTTAGCTGTCAAAGTGAAAAACATAATTGAAAGTTTCTGAAGTTCATTTTCATCATGGAATTTGTATACAGGCAAATTATCAATGAACTATGAAGGCAGAGTAAAGCCACTGACTCTGTTCTCATTTCATGGCAGTGTTAATCACCCTATCTTAACGGGCTCCTCAAGTACGACTGCAAAATGAGTATCAGAGCTTTCAATAGAAAGATATGAGTGATAAACAAATTCTGGGAGCTATAAAAGCGGACCCAAATAGAATCAACTGGGGTTGGAGAGATGCCTCAGCAGTTAAGAGGACTGACTGCTCTTCCGGAGCAGGGTTAAATTCCCAGCACCCATCTATCTACTAACAACCATCTGTAACTCCACTTTCATGGGATCTGATGATATTTTCAGGCTTTCCCACACATTGCAAATACACGGTGCCCAGACATGCATACATGCAAAACACTGATACACACATAAAAAAAAAATCTAATCCAAATAAATCTTAGAAAAGAATCAAATGAAGTTAACATTGGATTTGTATCCCTGTGAACTGGAAAGGACTTGGAAAAATATACTTTAATGGAACTCTTTATAATTTCACAGCTATGTAAGTATATTTATAAAGATATATTTTATATTTTAATTATGTATAAGTCCCTGTCTAAATGTAAGTATGTACAATTGAGTACAGGGGCTAGCCAGAAGCTGGCAGAGACTATCTGACTCCTTGGAAATTGAGTTAGAGGAAGTTGTGAGACGTCCTGAGGGACGCTGGGAACTGAGCTGCAGTCCTCTGGAAGAGCAGCCAGCTTCCTTAGCTGCCTAGCTGACTTTTATCCCCTGAAATACTGTTTGTACTTTTCATAAAATATTACAAATATAATATTATAAAAATAAAGCTAATTCAGTGTATTTACTAAAATCTGATGTCACACTGTTAGCCATGGCCGGAAGAGAATTATGTTGAGCCTATTCAAAACAATTGTCACATGATATGATATGTAATTAAGGTGCCATGCATACAGTACTGTTGTACTTGACTTTCTACCTTATTTATCTCTGGGACCTTGAAAAAGTCAATACCTTAGATATAGTTGAGCTTCCTAGCTCAAGAAAGAGGGAAGTTGGACTGAGAATGACGGTCAATGGTCCTGTGCTTACCTAGCTTGTACAAGATCCTGGGTTTGCCAGATTTCAAGTATAAAAGGCCTTGGGCTGGATTTCCTTCATTGCAAAACAACAGCAAAAGAAAGAGAAGGAAAGGAAAAATTACTTATACTGAAACCTTTTCAAAAAACCCTAAGATAAGGCTGGAACAATGGCTCAGTGGTCAAGAACACATACTGTTTTTCCAGAAGACCTGAGTTTATTTCCCCGGAGCCATGGGGACAGGGGTGACATACAACCACCTATAACTCCAATTCCAGGGGATCTGACACTCTCTTCTGGGCTTTGTGGGCAACTGCACATATATGTCGTAGACCATCAAACACATGTACATAAATAAAAATAATACAAATAATTTTTTAAAATATCCAAGAACCCCCTCCATGCACTTATAAGCAGTGCTAATTTTATTGGTGTATATATACACCAATGTATACACAAACACATACACATATATATCATATATACATTTATATATCATATTTGTGCATATATATGTGTGTGCATATATGTGAATGATGTGAAGTTAGTAGGTTGCCACTTGTGGGGGAATGGAGGAATTAGAAGGGAGAAATAGAGGCTAGATATGATCATATTTCATTGCATATGTGTATGAAATTTTCAGAAATAAAATATTTTAAATCCTTAAAAATTTATTTATGTATTTAGTAGCTGCTAAAACTTCGAAGCAATGTTATAGGGATGCTGTATTTGGGTACTCTAAGAATTTAAGCTCTGATTTTAAGCCCTCACCACCAGCCTGCTGTTAAAGCAAACAAAATCTACAATAAGCTTTCAAGCTGTTTTCTTGTTATGAAGAATTTGATGAAATGGAGTATTAAGAAAAAAATGTACTTTTCCCATTTCTCCACTCGCTGTAAAAGGTCGCTATGACCTCTTTCTCCTTTACTTCTTACTGACTGATAAAGTGACCCAGCCTTCCAGGATAGGTAAAGCCACAGTTCTCAGCAGAACTCAGTCTGTCAGTATGTGACAATTGGTTGGTATTTAGGCAGCAAGGCAATTTCTCATCCATATATCTGCTCCATGGTACCCGCTCCATAGAAGTCTTGAATAAATGCTGGGTTATAGGATCACAAAACCGCAGTGTAAAGTTTGGGACGATTTGGAAGGAAAAGCCTTCCAAATTCTGGCTGTCACACTCCACTAGGGACAGACAAAATGTTTGTCCCAGAGAGCCTCAGGGACTTCCGCTGCAGATCCCTCCTCATTGGGGCTGATATAGCTGCAGATGCCTCTGCCTTCCCTGTCCCTTCCTCCCCTGCACTCCTCTAAACTAGTCCTTTGTCCCTGCAAGGAAATCAAAGAGAACTTGAAACTGAACTCAGGGATGCTTGCTGGCTGGCATTAGGAATAGGAGAGCCTGGGATTTCAGATGGTTTATATGACCCTTCCTTCCTATCCTACCCTCTACTCTTAATTCAATTAATCTCGAGTTGAAACAGATTTATTTATGCTTTCCAGAACATCCTAGCGATGTTTTCTTGATTGGGGCCAGTTTCTAAGTGCTTTCTTTCTCTTTGTTTGAAAAGAAACTTGAGACTCTGGTCTCGATTAAAGAGGAAGAAAGCATCACCCTTGTCCAGCTTCTCTTCAGCTACCCTGAATCTGAGCCGACTGCATGAGTCATCTTTCCTAGAAACACAACAATGAGATCACCCTGTCTGCTTCCTTCCCACTCTTTACAGTTGAATTGGGTTCCTCTGTTCTCAGAGATTTTTTTTCAAAGCTCTGTGCCTGTTAAAATGCCAGAGGTTTGTTATATAATTGGGAGACAGCAAGAAAGAACGCTAGCAGGGACTGATATTTTTTTCCCCACCCATCTCGATTCTCATCTACAAAACTAAAATCGTGTAAGTGTGATGCATCTCAAGATTGTTTTCTTTTTTTCCTGCAATGGGAGCTCACTGTGTCCAGAGACAGCCACACCAGCATTCTGCAACTCCCCGTGATGACATGCATTTGCAGAAAACGAAGACCGGATGCATGCTGCCACAGCCTTGACTTCTACCATGCTGACCTCTTTTTAAGACCCTTCGCGTGTGGCTGGCCACTCTTCGCCCCACGACTAGATCCACAGGATACAGTTGATGTCACTTTCAATGACTAATAACCAGAAGAACCAGTAGTGGTTTGAAGTTCAAATAAACTTGAATATCTGGTTATGTATTACTGTACATGGATATTCACTAAGCCCACCATTATACAGAAAATACCTGGACAAATATGCTTCCTAGAATTCACCAGATAGTCTGGTATTGTTGTTATTCACCCAGAATACACATAGGCATTGATTATTTTTTAAAAAATCTATTTTCAAAATTTCGGACTCTATTACTGAAAAATGTGATTTAAATCAAGCTAAGACATTAATTCACGTGCAATTAAAACATGTCGTTATCATGCACCAACTTTAGCATCAATTATATGTGAACAGAATTGCCTAGGAGAAGAAAGGGGACTTACAGGAAGGGGAGAGGTGGGGAGAAAGACGAGGGCACTGGTCTACTCAAAGAATGTGCTCAAAGTACAATATGTCCTTTTATGAAAATGCCCCCAAAATGCATTTGTACATTATAAAATGTATTTGTATTTTTGTCTACTTTATAATCTGTATGGTTCTGAGATATTAATGTTCAAAGACTTCCTCAGCTTTCTTTGAAAGAGAAGAAAATGGGTTTCCCATTGAAGCAAAAGTAAATTTATGAAACAAACAGATACAAGGAAATTACAAAGAACCTTCCAGAAAATCCAAGGATCCCAAACATTACCCCAGCGGCATTCCTATGCATGAAGAGGTATAAAATAACCTTGGGCTTCTAGGGATTTCATATGGAAAAGCCCTGTTAAGTTCCCATTTGGTTGAGGGGTGCTATTGGGTCAGTTTTCGGACCGATGTTAAAAGCACACACCAAAGAGTTTACAGTTGGACAGACACAACGCATGTGTGAAGAATCTTGTTCTCCCAGCAGAGTGCATGACTTGCTGACAGGACTCGTCTGTCATTAGCTGGACCCTAGACTGAGCAGGTTTGCAGTGGAGAATCATTCCTCAGATTTGAATGTGGAAGATAAAGGTACCGAGGGTTAACAGCTTGGAGAAAAATCCAATAAATATGGCAGAATCTGTGCGAGGTTCTATGGTGTAAAACACTTGTGTAGTCAAAAAGATTCACATGTAGAGGACCCAATAATCTTACTATTGAAGGATAGCCTTGGAAACTCAGATACTTTCTGCATTTTCCAATAAAACAAGGCACGTCTATTGCAGTCCCAACACCTGGAACTTAGGTATGAACCATCTGCCCCACTATGTCTCCGTGTCATTCTCCACCTAGTCTTTCTCGGTCCTCTTCCTTCCCTTTCCAAGTAGATTTATTTACTTACATATGTGAGCATCTGCAAATGTTCTGTGTACCAAGTGCTTTGATTTAGTTAGGGTTTCTACTGCTGTGAAGAGACGCCATGACCATGGCAACTATTATAAAAGAAAGTATTTAATTAGAGGTGACTTACAGGCTCAGAGGTTTAGAACATTATCACCATAGCAGGGACCATGGTGATGCAGAGGTAGTAATGGTGATGGAGAGGTAGCTGAGAGTTCTTTATCTGGATCTACAGGCAGCAGGGAGAGTGAGCCACTGGTCCTTGAGAACTTGAAACCTCAAAGCCCACCCACAGTGACACGCTTCTTTCAACAAGGCCACACCTACTCCAACAAGACCACAGCTCCTAATTAGTGCCACTCCCGTGGGTCTATGGAGCCACTTGCATCCAAACCACCATATGTATGCAGGTGCCATAGAGGACAAATGGTGTCGAATGCTTTGGAACTGGGTTATAGGCAGTTTGGAGCTATCTGATGTCAGTACTGAGACCAAACACATAACTTTTGGCAAAAGCAATAATAACTCTAACTACTGAGGCCTTGCCTTCCAGCTCCTTTTCTACCTTTGAGATTTTTTTTCCCTAGATTTTTCTGTGCAGATCCTAATGCATGGACACCAGTTGTCAAGTCATGTTTGGGACAACTCTCCGTTTGCCCTCCAGCAGTAAGACCTATATGAAAACTTCTCTGGACACATCTGGGACACATTCCATTTTGACTTCAAATCTTGTTACCTTCCACAGGACAGAAAAGCAGCCATGACTTCCCAATTCTAAAGTCTTTGCCATCACACCTCTGAGACGTTTCCCCGAACTACTTCTGATATACTTGCTCAGCCTCAATTCACTATTAGTTTATCGCTTGTCAAAATAATCTTCACACACCCTGGGCAAAGGCTCCTTCAAACAAGATGTCACCAATTCAAATTCAGTGCTGAGCTCACAGGCCGACTATGATGGGAGGGTATGAGTCAGCAAAATGAAGTTGGACTCCTGCTGAGATTAGGCTGCTGAAGTACTCAGCAGTCATTATGTGAGCTGGAAATTCTCCCTTGCCTCATTGGAGGACAGCTCCCTCTCATCCACATGCTCCAGGGGACAGGCAATCTCAGCAGCACTCACTACTCTGGCTCCCGGCCCCAGTGAATGAGAGATCTGGAGGAACACTTGATGATGGAGGAGATACGGGCTGCTCCGACACTTCCCAGCACTCACAGGGCTGTAGAGCCACTCTGTCTCCTGCATTCATCACTCCCAAGACCTCCTTCTTTCGTAATTCCAACATCCCAGTGTTTCATACCTTCACCTTCTCCAGGACACGTAAATGCCTCCAGATCTTTATAGGCTGTAGAGCTAGATAGATACTAAGGTTATGCCCATGGCTTATTTTAACTCTTCTCAGGTATCTGTAATGATATCATTTGTTAAATACCCTTGGTTTCTTCCTCTCAAAGGTGCCTGTAGATACCACAATGGTTAGAAAAGCCCATGGATATGTAGAGATGAATACATCTCATGTTTTAGGAAATGTGCTTTTTTTCTGGGACAAATACCCTTGTTTCTGTTCCTCCTACTGCTGCCAACTAGCTTTGAGGTGTTCCTTTAATTTCTTATCCTCCCAGAGAGATTCGTCTGGTTTTGGTTATCTGGAAAATGGGGAGAATACTTAGTTCAGCCTCACTGCAGAAGTGGAAGAAAATACTTGATTGAACCACCTGCTGCTTTTTCCCGAATTATCATCACATTAGTTTCCAAAGCATTGTGCAAGCAAATGAAGGTATGAAATCTTCCTGGGAAACCACCATTCCCAACAAGACTGATTTACTTCCCAACATCTCCTGACTTACTCTTTATTTTCTTCCATCTCCTTCAGATCCCAGAGGGTTCTGCAAACAACAGCATTTGTCCCCAAATCCCGATCTGGTAGGCCCAATGTCTGCAAAGGCCACCCAGGCTGCAGCGGCCTCCTTTGGGGAGAGTTATCCATTTCCACCCACCCATCCATAGTGCCCATACGCGAACCCTCTCTTTATACTCACTTTTCCAAGATGTAGTTGACAAACGTTGAATGTGAGCCTTGTTTAGCTTTGAAACTTGCCTGTTTTCACTGCTTTGATAGGAAAGCCTCTTCTGGGGGCCTCCAGGTTGAACTACAGAAGGGTTGTTCTTCCAAGACTGCCATCTCCACTGCTCCGCATGCATTCAGAAAGGGCAAGGGAAGAAAGTTCAATGACGCTTGACTGAAAACAAGGCAAGCAAAACTGCAAGTTCCAACGTGAACCAAAAGCCGTTTAACAAAACTTCCCAGATGGAAGCCAAATCGGAGAGGATAAGACCAGCCCTTCCCTGTCTGAATTGACTCTAGTGACTTCAGGCTTCAGGGTCCCCAATCAGGCTGACTTTTTAAAATATAATTTGAAAGGCTGAAAATAATAATGGGGAGTTAGATGGACAAGTAGCTGTGAACAAGAACAATGGAACCATGTGCAGGGCCACCACATAGGAAAAAACACACAACACGGTGACCACCAGCAAGGCTTTTGGACATAGTTTAATAAACTTAAAATCATTTTTGCTTCATAAAGCATTCTTGAATATGCTCTTTTTATTTGCTCCTGTTCAATGTTTGAGCAATCTTAACCAACACTCTTAATAGACACTGTTTCTAAATACTTCTATGGGTTTGTCACAAGAAGAGAATTCAAGAGTCAGAATGCATCAAAATCATACATTTCAAAGCTGAAATACTGACTTGTTCAGGATTCCTGTGTGTCAGCAGGCTGAGTCTGAATGTTCCGTCTCCCTTCAGGAAGCTATACAGCATTGTAAGGATGACAAGAGAGGCAGAAGCCACCACTTACAGAAAACTGTCTCAGACAGGCACTGATGTGTATACCATTGTCATTTAACCCTGAGGGTCCCGACGACACAGATGTAATAATACAGCTATTAGAATTTCCATTACCAGATGAGCAAATTCAAGGTCTGGAGTTTGGCTTATTACTATGATACAGGGAGAATAATATTCCCTTTGCTCCAAGATGTTCATATCCCAACTGTTTTTTTTTTTCCAAGACAGGGTTTCTCTGTGTAGTCCTGATTGCCCTGGAACTCACTCTGTAGACCAGGCTGGCTGTGAACTCACACAGATCCACCTACCTCTGCTTCTTGAGTGCTGGGATTAAAGGTGTACACCACCACCACCTGGTCTTAATCTTAAAGGTTGTGAATGTATTACCTTGAGTATCAAAAGGAGGTTTTGGACGTGTGATGGCATTAAGGGTTTTGAATTGGGGAGATTAGATTATCTGAGTGGCTCAAATCTAACCAAAGGTCCTTAGGAAAGGGAGACAGGAAGATAAGAGTTGAGATAGAGTGAGATAGTGAAAGCAGAGGACGCTAACGGGACACCCACAGAAAATAGGAAAGTGAAGAGATTTTGTGCAGTGCCTTCTGGAGGAGCCTGGCCCTGGAGATTCTGAGGGTCCATCCTTTGAGGTTTGGACTTGAGACTGTCACAAGAAGAGAACTCTCTCTCTCTGTGTGTGTGTGTGTGTGTGTGTGTGTGTGTGTGTGTGTGTATTTTAACCATATTGTACAGCAACATTAGGAAGCTCATAAGGTAAAGGACTTAGCTGAGACCACAAAATTAGCTTAGAGATAGAAACAGGCAGTGCTAGAATTCTCATGAAGGAAATTATTCCTTTTGGGACGTTTACATTAACACATTGCATACTACTTCTTTCTAAATTTTCTACCATATATCCAACTAATAATAATAATAGTAATGTAAAAATATAATAACAATAATATCTATTTCACAAAACACTAAAGATGACAAATTTTCTCAAGTCCTAAAACATATGGTAGAATAAAAATAAAAAAAGGAAGTCACAATATATGTAGTTCCTTCCTTAAAGAGACAGCAAGGCCTTCCTCATTTCTTGAGCTTCCTCATTTCTTCCTCATTTCTTGTGTTACCTAGAAGCAGGAGAACATGCAAAGATGACACTGTACGAATTTCTCATAGCTGTGCCATTTATATCTTGAGACGCCTTTCCATTCTCTTGAGCATGTTCAATCTAGTACCTGAGAGCTGAAGGTCGTCTGGAGAGAACCAAGAACGGGGAGAGTTCTTATCTATCTATCTATCTATCTATCTATCTATCTATCTATCTATCTATCTATCTATCTATCTATCATCTATCTATCTATCTATCTATCTATCATCTATCTATCTATCTATCTATCTATCTATTTATCATCTATCTATCTATCTATCTATCTATCTATCATCTATCTATCTATCATCTATCTATCTATCTATCTATCTATCTATCTATCTATCTATCTATCTATCATCTATCTATCTATCTATCATCTATCATCTATCTATCTACCTACTTACCATTCTTTCTCTCTCTCTCTTTCTCTCTCTCTATGAATCATCTATCTATCTAGCTAGCTAACATCTATCTATCATATTTCTGTTTTCTATTGAGGCAGGGTCTCATTCTATAACTCAGCTGGCCTTGGACCTATGGCAACCAAAGGGTCTCAGCCTTTTAAGTGTATTACAAGTGTATGAAACATCATGTTAAACTCACTACAACTATTTCTGCCATAGCTGCCTTAAGTAAGTGCAAACACATTCATAGTGAGGGAATGGGCTGTGATGGAGCTCAGTTGGTAAAGGGCTTGCCCCTGGGTCCAGTCCCCATTGATGCCTAATTGGGTGACTCATGCCTACAATCCAATTACTTGAGGGGAGAAGGAAGAAGAATCAGAAGTTCATGGTCATTCGTGGCTACCTAGAAAATTCAAGGGTAGCTTTGCCTCAAGGCAAGCAAACAAACAAAGAACAACAACAACAGAAACACAAACCAAGTAAAACAAAACCAGCCAAAAACCAAGTAGTACTGAACTGGTCATCTAGCCCAGAGAATCATAAAAAACAAGCAACTTATCGTTAGAAGCCACTAATATTCCAGTTTTTAGCTATTAAGGAAGAGATGGCACATATGTGCAAGAGTGAGACATACCACTCAAGATAAGACACCACCTAGCCGGGCGGTGGTGGCGTACACCTTTAATCGCTGCACTCGGGAGGCAGAGGCAGGCAGATTTCTGTGAGTTCGAGACCAGCTGGTCTACAAGAGCTAGTTCCAGGACAGGCTCCAAAGCTACAGAAAAACCCTGTCTTTAAAACCCCACCCCGCAAAAAAAAAAAAAGACAGTTTACCATTCCTAAATATCCGGTTTACAGAAATCCAGCAAACTGGTTTGAAACTGACTGAGATGAATCCCGGCTCCCCATTTCAATCTCTGGAAGTGTGTGAGGATATTACTTTAGTGTCTGTAAAAACATCAGATGTCTGTACATTGAATTTTTTCAATAAACCAGTCAGAGTCCTTATTTTAAGATGAAAAAAAAATCGAGGCCCAGAGGCAGAAACTCTAGTATGAGATTACAGAGTTAAAAACGATCAGAGAAGAACTCACAACCCAGATCTGTCTGGCACCAAAGCACATTCTCTTCCCAGCTCATCGGAAAATGTTCCTAGCAGTCCCTATAGATACAATTCTGTCCTTGTGAATGGGTCCAACTAGCTCCCATCAGTGAGCTGGAAATGGCCAGGGCCTGATAGTCTCTGCGTTCTCTCTTAGCATTCAGAATCCACTGGTAACAGTTGCTAGGCAAATGTCTTCTGCTAAAATCGCCTTTCTTATGAGAAGTTAAAATAGTTTTAAAGAGATTTCTCCTCTCTGGAAGCTTTCTATCGTTAGCCTCATTCCTCCACCTCCCTCTCAAAGACAATGTCAAAGAAAGACTATGTCTTCAATAGAAAGTGCTGATGTTGTGATTGACATGCGAGGTCTGCAAAAGTGGAGAACTGTCAGTTTGTTAATCTAGAAAATTCCATATGGAAGACCGGACAGAAAGGGGAGGGAGAGAGGGAGGGAGGAAGAAGAAAAGAAGAGACCTGGGGGGGAGAAAACCTTCTGGCGTTTTCTATCATTTTCGCCGCTGCCTCTTGTTTTTTCTTGTTAACACTTTCTATGAAGGGAACACTGGCTCAGATGCAGAGAAAAAGTGACAATATCTTTAAAAAACAGGAATACCCCTCTTAAAAAGAAAGTTTTCACAGCTTAATACAGTAACTTGTTTGATAATCGTTTCATTATTAGGGGACAATCTTTATATAGAATATTTTTGATTTTTTTCTTACAAAAATGAATAATTTCATTTACCATTCCCAAACTTAGAGTCTACTAACATTATCATTTTGGAATATTTCTTTATAAACTTTAAAATGGTCTGCATGTTTTTAAATATACATTCATGAGAGACAATCTTGTATTTTAATTTTATTAGATAATTATTTAACCAATGAATCAATTGGAGATAGGATCTCTAGCTAACCTCCAAGTACCTAAGGAGTTGGGGATGAGCGAGAACCTTGCCTCTACCTCTGGAGTGTTGAGCTATCTCCCATGCAGCGCCATCTCCCAATTTATGAGGCTCTAGGGTCTCGCACACTCTAGGCAATCACTACCAACAGAGCCGTATTCCTTTAGCCCAGTATTAGGACAAATAAAGGAGTAAATTACTATGTTCCATGAAGACCTAAGTGAATCTTAAATGCATGCTGTTAAATTTAGAGGCTAACCCAGAAAGACTACATGAAGGGCTGCTTCTATTTCCATGCATTTCTAGAAATAAAAAGCTACAGGGGCGATAAAAATGCCAATAACTTTCCAGTGTTGGCAGGTAGGGCACAAGAGATATTTTTCGTATACTAAAAGTACTTGGTAAGAAGTGCTCGTAATAGAAAAAATATGATACCATGTATTTGTCTAACTGATAAAACTTGCTTCACTAACCTCAACGTGTGGCAACTGAAACAATATATATGCCAAGAGTGAGTAATCTAGGGTGGGCCACACAGTGTAATGTAGCCATATTTTGAACATGAGAATGAAAAAGTTGTCGAAATGAGCAGAGTTCATGAGCGAGAAGCAAAAGGAACTGCTTAGAAGCCCTGTAGCTCAACTGATACAATCATGAGACCTAAGCAAAGGGTTGGGGAACAGGGGTGACCACCTTCTCACTGTTTGAGTGACAGCTTGTAGATGAACCAGGACGTGAAGCTGACGCATACTGACCTACACTAGCACGGCCAACAGCAATAAGAGCTTGTGTTCAAGGATACATAGACCCTGACATAGAGAAATGAAGATATACATGCATGAGCAAGGCTAGTACATGCCCACATTCACACCATATATACCATATACACATCACACATGCACATGAATACAAATACCCCATCCACACCACATATTACACATGCATGGCCCGCAACAAACACACATGCAATTACAACCTGCACAGCCAACATGCACCACCACATGCACACCAGATATGTAAGCCAACACACATCAAACACACATGTGGGCACACACACACACTGTACACACCATACATGCACAGCCAACACCACATACCCATACCAGACCCCCACAAACAACACTAAACACATGCATACATGTATATATATGCCCCATACTCACCATACACAGCCCACACCACACAAGTACAAACATCATCCCATACACAGCACACCACATGCACACATACTATATTATATGCTCCATTTCTCCATACTAAACACATCATAACATAACACACACTTGCTCATGCACGTGCATGCGCGTGTGCTCACACACACACACACACACACACACACGTCTTTGAATCCTCAAGTAGGAGTACTGCATTCCATAACATAACCTTGTAGTAGTAGCAGATAACACTTAGAAGTTGATTTCTAATATAAATCATTAACAGAAAAGACTGAGTTCATTCAAGAAATGGCTATCCAAGAATAGGTAGGAACATAAGATACACACAATGAGCCTAGAGCATCTTGTATCAGAAAGTAAGGACAGACTCGGGAGAGGAAGAGAAGGAGGGAGGAGTGGAGGAGGAAAGGCAGTTTAGCACTTTGGAGGCACATATGTTGTCATAGTGACTTAAACTTAATGGACAAAAACTGGGTTGAGCCGAAGATGGTCTCCAGTGTAGAAGAAAGTCTCAGACAATCACTAGTCTTCAGAAACCTTCCAGCCTTTGGGTCCCTCCCAGCCAGATACTCATGGAGGCTCAGAAGCTAACAACAACTTATAATTATTTTGGCAGATATTTACAAAACAAAACAAAGTTTTCATGAGTTTAGCATATAGTATGTTAATGCATTTCTGGTTTATATTGAGGGAAGATTATAAATTCTTTTGTTCGGAGCTTTATTAAAACTTGTTTACTATACTGGAAATCATGTGCCCAAAGACGTCTGCCCTAATGGAATTTGGATGTGTAATCCTAAATGCAGAAGCTGGTTCCTGTCTGTAGCCATTTCATGCATAGCAACGCTACACAAATGCACGCATATATGAGACCCTGTGTCTTTTATGTAGTTCTTTTTTGGTATGTATGTCTTAAACTATCTATTGCTTCTTTTGATTCATCATTTACATTATATAAAACATATAAATAACTATGTTATATTAACATCTTTTGTGCAGGAACATGACATGGTAGGAGTACTCAGTTGCTTATATTACAAACAAAGTAATTGCATGTGATTGGGCTAAGTATAAACAGCTTAACAATGGACATCATGCAGATGCTCTTAACAGACATAACCGCACAATTAAAATTTGGGGCTCTTCTATAGTGTATTATGACTTCTGGGAAGTGGGTGCCTTGTGGTTAGGATCATGTGACAGTTCCCAGCCTTGTCACACTGAAAGAGTCGTGTGCATTTCCTCCTTCAAATGTAGAAACAAGAATACCCAGGCTTACACAGAGGAGATGCTATTCAGAAAACACTGAGTCTTGTGACATCCACAGAGGACCAAGAAGAGAGAAGTTATCTATCCTTATGGGTCATTAGCATTTTGGGACTTTTGTTAGAGCTGTTACTATCAAACCCTCACAAAGAATCCAAGTCTGTCACTATCTACCTTGAACAAGCCCTTTAAACGTTCGAGTCTTATCTCCCCTTCATCTTTAAGGTCATATAAAACCCAGTATCAGTCACAAGCTGGTGTCACAAAAATTAAATAAAACCACGCTTAGGAAAAACTCGTATGTGTTTGATGTGTCCTAATTAAGTTATTTGGGGTATTTTTTGCTTAGTCCAATGTGCCTGTTCATTTATCAACAAATTAACTTCTATGAGTCCATTAAGGCACTAGACTTCACATTCATTTACTTGGAGCAAGTTGCACTGAGGGCTTTCTTTATAGCGAGTATTATGAATGCCTTGGCTGTCATAATCTCTGTCCCTACTAACTGCCATTTTAAAAATAGCCATTATTTTCTCTGGACCAGACCTTTTATAACCATCATTTCGTTGTATATTTTACTTCATCTAGTCTTCAGAAATACACAGTATTTATTTCATGGTCAGAATTGCAGTTATCCCCAGCTTTCATTCACATTTCTCCCTTGTGTAGCGAGTTTGCATCACTGATGTGGAGTGGACGTCAGAGAAGTTCATGGTTCAGATCCTGCTTAACCCCCACAGAAGTTCCCAGTGGGGCTTCCAGATTCTCTAGTTTTGCCCTCCGTGAAAATATGAGCATTTTAAAAAGTTCACATGGACGCTATAAATATGTAAATGCAGGACGCCGATGACACTAATGCGTCAGCCTGTCAGTGTCTAATCCCGGGCTGCTGCCCACAGACCCAAACCCATTGGTCACACGTCACTTCGCCAAATGCCATGCTGCCAATCAGCCGAGTCAGCAAGCATTTGCAGACAAAGTACTTTGTTTTCAAATAATACTTTCTTCAGACTTCTTAGATTACCAATTTTTCAAGTAAACACCCAAGTTGCCAAAATTTAATGAGTCTGCAATCCAGCCAAAAGTCTTTAAATTCTTCTAGCTTATCACAGAGTACTTTTCTGTGCACCACTGAAACAAAAATTGCCTTTTATTCCTATTAATGACATGAAAGCAAATGGTTTAATTGCATGTGAAGAATTTCCAAAGCCCTGCCTTCCTGGCTTCTTCCGCATATGAGAATGGACAATGGTACATTGTTGCTCATGAAAACGGCTTCAAAATGGATGAGGCCAAGAATGGCTTTGAAAGCTCCTCAAAGGTTTCTTACAGTCACCTACCTTTCCCCAGGAGTTACATCCCTCTATGTATGTAGGGGACTTTAGGTGGTTATGGGCATTTATAGGCACATGGATCTAAGATGAGAGCCATCAGACTTCAGGATTGGGCTCCTGTCCTCTCTGCTTTTTCGTCCACCCCTCATCTCTACTCCTTTGGCTTGTTCCCCTTTTTCTTCTTCATCCACTGTATCTTTTACCATGTCAGGGACTACATGTGACCAGAACCTTCATGTTTATTAAGTATGTTTTTATCTCATTCCTCTTGGCTTGAAGAGCCATCTTCCCCAAACCATCGTTCTGACTTAAAACTCTGATTTCCCCAGTCTCACAAAACCTTGCTCTCCAGGCCCATTTTCTGACTACCTGCTATGGGCCCGGTTAGGAGCCTGCCAGTTTCTTATCCATCTCACTCTGCCACATTCATTCTTACTCCTCCTGTCCAAGGCTCAAGCTCTGCTGGTAGCCATACCAAGATGTCTGCCATAGTAAAGTATAAAAGTAGGAATGCTAAATAGAAGGCTGTATAGTATAGAACAAATGAATGATAGGTTTTATTTATACATCCAAGGCAGAAAGAGGTTAGTGTAAGTTTGAGTCATTGAAATCAACAATGAATCCCACAGCTACAAGGCAAAGTTTAGCATGCATTACTGTAGCGCCGTGAATGTCAAGCTAATTCAACTCATTTTAGATCAAGTAAGAAGTGGAGCCAAGATAACATGAGCCAAGTGTCAGGCCTGGATGGGAGCAGGGTAGCCAGGCAATAAAGAGTCAGGTGAGAAATGGACCCCAATTTCCACAGTGTTTAACAGTCTTTATGTGATGAAGCCACGCTACAGGCAAACTTGTTTAAAAATAAATTAAAAAAAAACCACAAACCTAAATAGCAGAAAGGCTGAACGGAGGCCCCAGGGAAGAGTGGGTGGGTTGTTTTCCTCATTAGGGCGTGGGTAATAGCACTGATTTTTCACAGATAGAAGAATGAATAACACTGACTTTAGAAAAAGTTAGTATAATACAAACTTTAGATAAAGCACATCTTGCTGTCTTCCACGACAAGCTCCCCACTAAATGTTCAGCCCTCAACTCTCCCCTCCCTTATCAGGCTGTGACAAAGAAAGCTAGGTAAAAACAAATAAAAGAAACTAAATCCCAGAACTTCTAACTTCCAGTCTGTGTGCCACCTGGAATGCTGGGGAACTTACCCTAGTTGGCCTCGATTCTCCCTCTGCTGTGCTATCCTCTCACTGGGCTGAGAGCAGGAGAGCATGGGACACTCTGTGCATAGCAGCAATGATTTTCATAGAGAACACATCCTAGGAAATTAGTTAAAATCTCTACACTTGTTTGTCATGAATACATGCGCTCCTTGCATGCAGTACCTGATACTCACTGAAGTTAACTGTCTGAGTATTGGATATAGTTGACAGTGAATATCCATGGAGAAAAAGGAAGGTTTTATTGTGTATGTGGTACACAATGATTCACAGTTTTCTTTCTGACAACCATAGAGCATAAATCAAGCTCACTGGGACTGGTGAGGTGGCTCAGAGATTAAGAGCACTGGCTGCTCTCCCAGAAGTTTTGAGTTCAATTCCCAACCACCACAGGTTGGCTCACAACTATCTATACTGAGACCTGGTGCCTTCTATAGCCTGCACGCATACATGCAGTAGGAACACTGTATACATAATACATAAAATCTTTAAAAAATATCAATCTTGTTGAGTTCTTAGACGGCTGTTATCTCCTTATGTAGAAACCAGCTCCATTAATTAAGAAATATAAGGGGAAATGTCACTGTGTCATGGCATTAAATTGGGTTGTTCTAAACAAATGCCCTTCGATGAATAACTTTGACCACAAAACAGTTTTTCTTATGGTCTGGAGACTAGAAGAGCAAGGTCACTGCTGGTGTTGTTGGGATCTGGTTGGTTCTCTGCTTCTGGGATACAGGTCGTTGTCTTGAGCATGGCGGAAAGACTGATAACTCTTTCCTGATGTCACGCTCTAAGGGCAATAACCTCATGCATGGGGGGGTCCCTTCTTGGTGACTATGTTACCACCCGAAGGTCCCCGCTGTTATCACTGTCACACCGCCCTTAAGGTTCTCTACTGATTATTTCAGCATCAGTTCGACCACAGCTCCTGACAGAATGAGCTTAGCACGTGAAGACTTATTGTTCATTCTTTCAGGGGTTTCAGTCCATTATGGTGGATGTCTTGGTGGAGAAGCTCAGTTCATGGTGTCGGCAGCACAGAGGAGTTGTTCGCATGCAGAGCAGAAGTCAGGAACTGGCCACTTTCCTGCCCCTACTGACTTTCTTCTGCCAGTTAAGGCCCATTTCTTAAGGGTCACAGAATCTTTCAGAAAGATTCCCCTCGCTGAGGAACAAACACTCAAACCATAGGCCTGTGGGGGACATCTGAGATCCAAACTATAGCCAGTTCCAAGTCATTATCCTTGTGGGAAACACAAAGATTGCTGTGTAACAGTCCCAGTGTAATGGAGCATGATGGAGCCACTTCAATCATCAGGCAACGTGGAACTTCAATTCTTGCTTCACATATATTTATATCATATGCCCTTTTAAGGAAGTAAATAGTGCCCTCAATGACAAAATGATCCTTAATTTATCAAAAGTCATTGGCCCACTTCATTAGGCACACTCTGTGTGCTTGTTTATCTCCAGCCCACTGGGTAGAAGCTCGCTGACTTTTTAGCACAAATTCAGAAGCACAGTGATTAGTTAGAGACTCAAACATCTGGTTTTCACTTCCTGAAAGGAATGGCGAGGTGACCAATGCATATGCAAATTAGAAGCAGGGCTTGTGGTGCACACATGGATACCATACTCATTTGTAGAAAGCTTCAAGAGGCCTAGTGTCCCATTGGCCTAGAGAGGGAAGAGAAGGGAATGTGTGGCAGAAGGAAAATGAGCAAGAACCACAAGACCTCCCACACTCTACATTCTGGAATTCTAGCCCCGAAGAAAGAGCCAGGAAGACCATTAACAGTCAAGGCAAGCCAGGTCCTGGCTATGTGAGTTGATGACAGCTAGCATGGGATGCTTGAGGGACACTGTCTCTCAGAAAGAAGGGGAGTATAATTGGCAGGGCTGAGGAAGGAGTTCTGAGTTATGAGGCACTTATAGTTCTCAGATTGTTTATGATATTTTGTCACTATTCCCTCCTGTCCAACCTCAGTGCTTTTATATATAGCATGCCAAGCACTGACAGGGGCTGCATCCATAAGACTGGTTTGCAGAGTTCCTGGAAAGATAATTTTCTGAACCCTTAAAAATTTGTTCTTTTATTTTTGAGATTATAATATAGTTACATCATTTCCTCCCTTCCCTTTGTCCCAAACACCTCTCCTTGTGCTCTTTCAAGTTCATGGTTTCCTTCTGTCATGAATTATTGCATAAATATATGTATGTACATACATATTCCTAAATGATTACTTATAAAAGTCAATCCCTAGAAATGGAAAAACATAACCCACATACTTGGATCTAATCTACATAGGAAGTAAAAAATTACAAGATCTCTGGAGTAAATTGGGAGCATGGGAGCCATGTCAGAGGGTAGAAGGGGAGGGGACTGAAAGGGAGGGGAGCAGAGAAAAATATATAGATCAATAAAAACAATTAAAAGGAGATTTTAGTCCTTTTTTTGTAGAAAAAGATTATGTAATGGTTTAATAGTCACTCTTTCCATCCACTGTGTGTGTGTGTGTGTGTGTGTGTGTGTGTGTGTACGTGTCTGTGTATATTTTGAGGGAGAGGTGTGATTATATGTTGAAAGTAGGTTTGGCTTTTTCACATGATAGAAATTTAGAACCCGAAGACTTATCCAGATCTGACTTGTGATGTAATTCCTGATTTGTGAGGGTCAAGAGATTCAATGTGTCTGAGAGGTAGATCCATTTAGACATGAGAAGATGGGATTGATTCCCAGGGCTCCAGTCCTTTTAGATTGCCATATCAACTGGGTGACTTATAGATACTAGGCTTTTATTTCTCAACTTTTTCAGTATCTGGTGTAGTACCACTTTCTTCTAAATGGAGAATATATTCTCAGTGTGACTGTGCGTAGTTTAACTGACTCTGTAGATCGCTTTTATATGTTCACCGATCATATTTTCAAAGTTTGCAAGGGAGTGCTAATCATCCCCTCAAATCCTTAGGTTTTTTTCTCATAACGTAGAGGATCAAGTTCCAAAATACCTCTTAGAAGAACACAATACAAGTTCAGAACATCACAATATTGTAAATTACATCTCCCTGCTTGCTCAGCTAATGATTCCTTTCCCCATGTCCTTACAGATATGTCACGTGACTAAGTTCTACGCAACGGTGTTACGTCCAGGACTCAGTCGTCAGCGCTCTGCTCATCTCGTTATAGATGAATTGTATGACTGACTGCTAGGTAATCATATTACTTCCAGGCCTCAGTCATCAAAGTCTCCCAGAGTTCACCTACTGTCTCCTCCACATGCAAAAGACAAAGCCATAGATAGATGACAGATAGATGGATAGATAGATGGATAGATAGATAGATAGATAGATAGATAGATAGATAGATAGATAGATAGATCGACACCAAAAGAAAAAAAAGACTGTGTGTATGGACTCCTGTGTCAAAATTATGGAAATAATTCCTGTTGTGTCAACACATTTAGAGCTGGAGTGTTTTGCCGATATTCTAATTGTTGTTAACAGTCATCATAACATGAGCCGCAGTGTCCATCCTACATGCAGCCTGCAAATGATGACATCACCACTTCTCTGCCAATAATGACTGTAACCTTGGCAAACAAACCCAGCAAAGAGCGCTGCAGTGGAGATTTCAGCTTCTGCCTCAAAGCCAAACCTCTAGCATTGTTCCTGATGAGCCCCGAGTTAGTCACTACTTGCAATCCTATACGGGCTACTTAGAATGTCTTGTTTCCGTGGACACACAGCAGACGCCAGCATTCAGTTCTTGAGTATCCCCCAAGAGCCCAGGCTTTAATGGCATGGTCCCATTTCTAGTCTATTTTGACTGTAAATGAGAAACACGTGATCTTAATAGTTCCAAAGAAAGTGATGTCAGTTAACTTTCGGGGAATTGCATTAAAAAATTAGATTTCAATGTTCTATGGAGAAAACTTTTATGTCTTATTAAGAAAGAAAAGCACAATTGGTTAGAAAATGCTCTTACTGGAAGAACACAAACAATCCAACAATTTGTGATTGTTTTAAAGGAACGTATGATGGCTCTCTTTCCATAGCACTTATGTACATAAGCACACTACACACACACATGCACTCACATACACACACAGGCTGTCCTTTGAGTCATTAGAAATTCAAAATATAAAAGATGCCCACTGTAAGAACTCAAGAGAGTTGGTGACACTATTTCTGAGGAGAAGTGAGCAAAAAATGGAGAACCAACAACAGACTAAAGTAAAGATATCACCATATGCAATAGGAGACAAGAGAATCATATAATCTATTCTCTTTTGTCATTTTGTGAATGATACTACTTTAGCTTAAAGTAGGAATGAAAATGAAAACTTCAGGAAAAAGGGAGCTTGTTACAAACACGATAACTTTGTTTAGAGTACTGGTTCTCACCCTGTGGATCACCACCCCTCTGGGGTCAAAGGACCTTTCCACAGGAGTCGCCTAGGACCATCAGAAAAGGTAGGTATTTTCATTACTCTTCATATCAGTAGGAAATTACAGTTATAAAGTAGCAATGAAAATAATTTTATGGTTGGGAGTCACCATGACATGAGGAACTGTATTAAAGGGTAACAGCGTTAGGAAGGTTGAGAACTGGTTTAAACTAGTTTAGAGAGCCATTGGCATATCAATCCTATGTGTATGCTTTCTAATTTCCTTGACCCAATTTTAAATTTAATAATAGAATGGAAAAGAGGAGATAGAGAAAACAAGGAGGAGGTGGCGACACAGGAGGAAGTCATGGCTAACAGTGCTGAAGAACTTAATATTTTCCTGGTTGTGGGCAGCGTTCGCAAGGATCCTCTTGCTTCACTGTCAGCACGGAAGTGAGGAAGGCATTGGACTGACTCCACCTTCCCAGGAGGCACTGGAAAATGTGTGATTGGACGCTGTGGCTCAGTGACCAAGGATAACAGAACTTTAAGAGTTCCCTTTCCAATCTATGGTACAGCCTAGCCGCCATTATTATCATGATGCATTAAATTCTCAAGACCTTCCAAGAATAGACTAAAGGTACTTCAGAACAAAAAAAATGTAGTATGGGGATAAACCGGGTTAGTTGGTTGGATTTAATCATTACACAATGTATACATATTTCAAAACACCACATTTCACACCATAATACACACAAAAGCATAAGTGTTCACACATACATGAAATCTTCAGTTGCTGACAGAAACAAATTTTGAAAGATTTATAAATAAAATTGTGTTCCTCAACATTATTTTAAGTTACTCAAGGAATCATCTGTGTGCATGTAATTTTCATTTTGAAATGTTACTTTCTATAAAGAATTATCCAGATAAACACAGTACCATCTACTGGGTTCACGAACAACCTGACTTGTTTTACTGTGCAGTGCTAATGTTTGGCCAGAAGCTCTTAACTAGGAAGGCCATTCTGACAATTTTCCTGAAATAAACTTTCCTTAGATAATTCCCAAAATTATCTTTTAGAGTTTACTTAGTGGCTAGACAGTAATGTAACTGGACATATTGAGTATAGTATCTAATGAGTTTTTCCATGTAATTACACATTTTATTTTATGAACTCTCAATAAATAATGCATTTTCCAGGAATCCCACTGTGTGTTTTAAGAAACACATATTTAGCTTTCCATGGCTACTTTCTTATCTGAACACCATGTGTGGATGTCATATTGAGAACTTGGTAACTTAATTATGAGCTAAAATTGTTACTATTATATGTGTTCATCAACCTGACTCTTTAATTAATGTAGCACAAATGTGACCTATTTGGAAGTCCATTTGATATTCCATGTACACATATATGAATGCATGCCTCCAAGCAGAGAAACATATAAGGAAAGTAATTTGACAGATGACTAACTGATTTCCTGTTGTATATTAATTTTATACTATGCTTCACTTAGGATGACATCTTCAATGGAGCTTTCAGGTATAGAGCCAGTCTTAAAAACAAAAGGTAGAAAATTGAGGAAGACACTGACAACCTCTGGCCTCCATTTACATACACACAGATATACATGTGTACCTAAACATCAGCATGCACCCCCCCCACTACAGTGGAGGGGAACAGTGGCCATTAAACTATTATATAACCTTCTTTGGAAAAATAAAATGTCCTTTGTCTCAGCATCCTTGATTAGCACTGAACAGAATCTGCTTCCGTCCTTGTAGTGGAAGAGATTCCATGAAAATCAAGGTGGTCGTGACTGGTGGCTTTTCCTGTCATCACCCCTGATCACAGCTGAACTGAGTTTTGAGGTAAGCTCACTTGGCAGATTGATTAGATTCCAAATTCACTTTCCTCCTTGTTTAAGTTAAAGTTTTAGTAGCTGACGGCATGCTGTACCTCACAGTGATGTAGGACGTCCTTCTTTACATGGGTTGCTTTTATTGGTTGATGAATAAAGCTATTTTGACCAATGGCTTAGCAGAGTAAAGCTAGGTGGGAAGTCCAAACAAAGATACAGAGAGAGAGACTGGAAGAGCCAAGAGGATGCCGTGTAGTCGCCAAAGGAAAAGGAGGTCCAAGCAAGCCACGAGTGTCATGGTAAAATATAAACTAACAGAAATGGGTTAATTTATAGTTAGAGCTAACCAGTAAGAGGCCTAAGCCACTGACCAAACAATTATATTTAATATATTAGCCTCTGAGTAATTGTTTCATACGCAGCTGCTAGAACTTGTGAGTGAGAAACTAGTACAGGGGACCAGCAGGCCAGAGCAATTTCTGTCTGCACTACAGTGAACTTGTGAGCATTCAGGTCTCCTGGAAACTTATAAATATTTGCTCTTTCTTTTGTAATTTAGGCAGTTCTATCTTTCTCACCATAGTTCCAGATCCACCCCACCTTTGGACTTACCATTTCTTTTTCTATCTTCATATTATTCTCAAGGGACATCAAAATGTCACTTTGCTGTTACTGGAGAAGACTACCCCAGGAATCTCATGCCAATCCTTAGGTCTGTTTCTGAATTTTGCTGTTTATTAAAGCCGGGAGGGTTTATTGGTTTCATACATCTGCCGCTGCTGGAGAAACCAGCACTGGTGTCTAGGAAGGATTTCAGAAATCAGAGAAATGTGTCTGGAGACTACAGGACAACTTTATCATATTTACCAGAAGTTAAACCACTCAGAATGCTACTATGAAAAAAGTGCAGTGAATTCATTAGGCTGACAATACCCTGTATTTTTCCATGCATCTGTTATGACCTTCAATGCTGGAGTTAAGTGAGCTGGGACTAAAGAGTCTGTGTCCTGAGTTTGCTAACAGTAGAAATTCAGAGAAATGCTGGAGAATCTTCCCAGATTGTTTCAAGAATATTTTTCCATCATCATCATCGTCTTTATTATTATTATTATTATTTAATAAGAAGTCACAGTAGTTATTCCACCAGCTCCTAGTTCAAAGCAGCTCAGGAGAGAGAACTGAAAACCAATTAATAAAATCTGAGGGATCCTTAAGGACGTTGAGAACAAAGCAAGAGAGTCAGGAATGGAGAGGCGAGCAATGCTGAAGCATGCTGGTGTGCTGCTGTGGTACCAGAGGCCACTTTTCTAAGGATTCCTTTTTCAGATGGAAACAAAGGAGGAGCTGTGCAGAGTTCTCTCCTGACAGGATGCTGTTATTGGTCAGTGAGAGAGATCTGTGTTCTCCTTGGAGATACATTGTAAGTCCTCCGATCTAAAACATACTTAAGGACTCACAGTGTCTTTGCTATCATATTTTTCCTGGCTTTGCAGAGGTTAAAGAGATCTTGGCAGTGCAGCTCCCAAGCATGGAACAGGAGGTAATCAAATTGGCTCGTAGCCCAGGGAAAGGGCAAAGTCTTCCTACTGAGCAACCTGTGCCAGCAGAGAAGAGCAATATGACATCCACTCATAAGAGTGTGTGTGCGCACACATGTTCATGTGCATGTGTGTGTGTCTGTTGAGAGATACAAATATTCTCTGAAACCAGGACCATAACTTGTTTCCCCAAGAAACTTCCTAGGTCAGCCATCTTTCCATGCAGCCAAGCTTCTCTCATGGTCTTCTGGTCTCTTCCCCATGATGTGGAAGCCAGTGGCTAAGTCCCTCATGGTATGTTTTCATATTCACATATCTGGCCTCATAGACAATCTTTAGAAACTTAGAACAGACTCCTGTGATGTGCTGAGAAGCAGCGTGAGGACGGGAACAATGGCTGTGGCAGTGATCCCAAGGCCTTCAACAGAGTCTAGCCAACAAGGTTTTGGCATGTAATCAGTAACTTAACCTTGCTGAATGGGATTCACCCCATCTTTAACTGCATCCAGCATTCCTCAAAATCAGGAATTGTGCTGTGAGTCTTCCAACACTGTGCAAATGTTCAGTGAAGGTCGACACAGCAAACAATGACTCTTCCTATCACCTATCAATTGATACCCAAACGCAATTACTCATGAACGTATTTTAAATACAATCGCCATATATAGCTTCTGTGTTAATTTTATAGTGGACAGATTCCTTCCAAGTGAGACCTCACAGGGGAACACCTATGTAATCCGAGACATGTTCCCCTTTAAGCCTTCTTTGCCCTTAGGATCACTGACAGCAAACCAGTGATGCTCGCCGTGGAGTATGTGGTAGGACATGGCATTCTACGGAGAATCAGTTCACTCAAGACTGGACACTAAGTTTTTGCCCATAGGGCAAGTTTCTTTGTTCCCTTTGATGGGATACACCAGTGGTTCTCAACCTTCCTAATTCTGTGGCCCTTTCACACAGTTCCCCATGTTGTGGTGACCCCCAATTATAAACTTATTTCTTTGCTCAACCACAACTATAATTTTGGTACTGCTATGAATCACAATGTAAATATTTTTGGAGATAAGAGGTTTGCCAAAGGGGTCATAGCCCACAGGTTGAGAACACTGGGCTACACAGTTCAGTGATGAATATACAATGTTGGGGAAGAAGAATCCTACAAGTAATTCTTTAAGCCATAAACAACACAATGATCTGTATAATTACAATATGGCATAGGGATGCTCTCAACTATTAGTGAGAAAAATGAAGCCAGGTGAACAAAATGTCTATTAACTAGCAAGAAATTCCAGTCAGAAGGCAATGGCGAACTGACTGAGGCAGGATATAGGCCCTGTATTTAGAATGTCAATGAATGCTTCTTAGATGGGACATCCTTGACATCCGGGCCTTGAGGAAGGAGAGTGACACTTCAGGGTCACTTTACCTAGATTTGAGGCTAATAAAAATGTGCGAATGAGTGTGTGACCTGTGATGAATGCTCTGTGTCACTGGGGGTGATGATGGGGGAGTCTATGAGGAGGCAGGTAGACAGCTCTTTGGAGGTAGCTATGTTCTGTTGACTTCTGGTTTGTAAGCAGATGGATGATATGAATATAATCATGTTTTAGAAACTTTATTTTGGTAATGGAACTAGGAAAATGACGGCATGGGGAATATGTAGACATAGGAAATGAAAGCAATCATGACTTCTCACTCTCCTCAGCCCTGGAATTCACGCTCTAGCCAAAGAGTTCTGAAGGTGGAAATGATCGGGTCAAGGGCACGGACAAAACATTCGGCTCACGCTGTTCAGTGGCTGCTTGGAAATTTGGACCATGAGTCATGTTCATTACTGGAAGGACTTTTCAGGGGTGATGTTTAGGAAAATTTGCACGTAATTTAGGAGTTCAAAGGGTATAATAGTTGGAACAATGGCAACTGTCCATAAAGTTGTCCTAATCGGTACATTTCACCATCTGGGAAACATTATAATAATTCCTGAATGACTCAGCAGGATTAACAGGTCATTTGCTGAACCAACCTGGTTTGCTGTTGAGAGCCAGGCTCAGTCAGTGCTGCCTGCTTCCTGGTGATTTCTGGTGGGTACACAATACAACTTGTGTGGCTTGGTGTTTGGCTACTTCTCATATATATATATTGGGGTTCTAGTTATGTTTTGAATGAAAAAATTGGGTCAATGGAGTGGTGCACAGTGACAATCCGTTAAAGAAAAGTAAACCCCAGTGCCAAGACCAGGAGAAAATTCTCCCAAGGGATGAGCCAAAGTCACTATCTTTGCTTGGGGGAAATGTGGCCAATGATTCTGAGTTGTGAATAGAAGTTCTTTTCCTTTTCCTTTTCTGCTTCCAGTTGGCAGAGAGATTTGGACCACACACATCAAATATTGATCAGGGGTGGATACTAGCCCATCTTGGTTTTATTTTCATCCTCTGGTCACCAGGATGTTTATTTCATTGTACTAGAAAAGTAAGGGAAGGGCACCATTGCCCGCAGAGAGATGATGAAACTACCGGGAATTGTGGGCAGATGGTGAAGAAAATCTGACCCCCGAGCAGGTAGAATTGTAGATAGTAAGTGCATTGCACTGAAGCTATGATGCCAAAACAGGATTTTTTTTCTCCAGGTACTGGAGTTGGGATGTTTGGAGGTCTAGTGAATATCCATGGTGACTTAACTGCCAAAATTTATATATAGATCTGGAAAGCCATTGCTGCTGGTGAGAGAGACCTGCCTGGCAGTTGTCCCTGGCAAGTTCAGCATCAGACTACGGATTTATATTTGCACTCTTGAAACCGTAATACCTAGATGTCTGATTTCACTTCAAAAACTATCTCCTTGATTTCTGACAAACAAGCCTAGAAGCAAATAATAATAATAATAATAAATAAATAAACCCCACCAAAAAAAAACATGAAATACAAAAGAGACAACATTAAAAACAAAAATCTGTCCAGCTAAATGTGCCACATAATCAACTTCCTGTCCTGCCATCTTTTGTTCCCACCAGGCAAGGAACTAACATGGACAGTTCCGCTGATCAACAGTTTGGTGTTTATGTCATCCAGTTCTTTGAAAGAGTAAAAGAAGTCCAGAAAATGACTGATGCTCGGGGAGACAGAAGTCGAGGTGGGCAATCCAAGCTGCAGTTCTTTTTTCCAAAGAACTGTAGAGACTTCATTTGGATCCTATTTTTGTGAATAAACACAGAGATGGGTTGGGGAATTGATCTGTGGAATCTTTGGTTACTGTGGCCCTAGACAAGCCTTTTATCTATGGAAAGGTCAGAAAGGCATCTTTCATGCTGGGTTAAGTTGGCTACAGTAAGAGAATCGGTTGTTTGGGGAAAGGGTCCACTTTCCATCGCATACATGTGGAGAGGAACCCTGAGAAGTCACTTTTGAATGCTGAGAGCATTCTGCAGAGCTCTCCAGGACAGCCCACGCTCCCCTCTTGCGGTGCTGACGCCTAGAACATTTTGATCTGTCATCCTAGGGCACCCATCAATGATCCCAGGTATCCTGGCTGGAAGATTTAAAACAGTTGGAATAAAAAACAAACAACACCACCGCCTCCAAAAGAAAGCAAACAGGTCCATACGGAAGGAGGAATATGGCCAAGTAAGGCTGCAAGGGACGTTTCTCTGACACCTGTGACATTTTCTCCTCCTTACTGTTGAACCCCAGCTCATTCTTGCCTTCTCAGCCAGTGTTTCTTAAATTGGATCGTGACCTTTTATGACATCACACAATTGAATGGGGGGGGAGGTCACAAAAAATTGACATCCCCGAAGTATTTCCGAATGTGTCCTATCCAAAGTGATTTCCAAGTCAAATGCATGATGAAGCCAGGATGGCAGCAGTGCTGATCCGTGTTCCTCGGGTGAAGTCACTGCACACGACATATGCACTTTGCATGACGCATGTTATCATGGTACACAGGACTAGTGGTTTCAAGCTCGAAGCAACTCTGCTCAAGCCAGAGACTATTGGTTATGAATTCCAGTTATTTTAACGCTTGTGAAAGGTTTCTGCTCCTAAACGGACATAACAGGTTACTCAAGGAAAGCAGATTTAGCATTTTCTACCCTCATACCCCATCGTATAAGTATCAACTTGTCTGTCTTTGTATGATATTGTGTTAGAATGTTTGATTTTTTAAATTGCTATCTGATTTGCTTACTTGGGTTTTTTTCCCTTACCTTCTACAAGTCTTGTAACACACTAGTATCACCCAGTTTCTTTATTTTTCCTTCTTAATTTGATCTCCCCCATTAGATTCCTAAGGTGATATGCAATTCTTAAGAATGCCTCTGCTCAGTAAATGTGAATCATAATAGATAGTTTGGAGTTTTGTATGAAAAATAATTATATGACTTATACAGAATGCACGGGAAATAGGAAAGAGAAGCAAAACCTATGGAGTTAAGCCCCTCCCTTTCATGCTGCAAAAAGAAGGTCATCTCATTTGAGTTCTAAGAGAAAAATTGAATGAAAAAGTGGATACACACTAGGAAGAAGACACCAGACTACAGTAGATGTTTATTCTTCCATGTGGGTGGTGCAGTGTTATTGATGAGTTCAAAGTAATGAACGAGGCTAGAAAGGACACTGAGACGTCAAACAAATTACAATAGGCAGATTGATGGGGACGAGGGGGGCAGAGAGGCTTGTGAAGTCGTTAACTATGGTCTCACACAATACAAGTGCACGCTAATGAAATTAAAAATATCTGATTTGTGGGGCCCAGTGAGGGATCAGGAAGATGCAGTGTGAGGAGGAGATGATCAACTTCAAACTCTCCTGCAGAGAAAATTTTCATCAAGAGGGATTTACCCTCAATTGGCATAGAAACCATAATTTTATTTCCTTATGCACATCTTCCATGACTTTGAAAAGTGGAAGAAAAATGAAACAACATTACATGTGGCAGGTTCTGAGAAGAGTCAGGAGATACAGCTTTGAATATGAGGAGGAAATTGCAGGCCGAATGGGCTAGGGTGTTTAGGAATCTCATTCTGGTGGTAATTAATTGCAGGCATGTGAGCATCTTCCGTTATGGTTAGCCGGGCTTAGGTGATCAATTCTGGTTGACAGCTCTTGTAGAAGGTGGAATTTTCAGTCTGAGATGGACATGATTCAAATATTAATCAATCCATGGCAGTTCTCAGAAGGTGTTCTCCCTTCAACCACATGCTGGGGTACGATCAGGAATCTGCACATTCTATGTACTTCATGTTCTGGCAAGAAAGGCTATGAATTATTTCATGAGAATTTAGTTTGCAGTGCCTACATACAAACATTTGCTTCCTTGACTGTGCAAGAAACAACGATCGGACCAATTAATATGTCAGTGATGGTTTGCGTGAGTAATGTCCCCCGCAGGCTCATGTGCTTGGACAGAATTTTCTGGCTGGTGGCACTTTTGGGAAGGCTATGGGACTTTTGTGAGGTTTGAGCTCTTACCTTTCACCTTCTTGGAGACGTGGTATCTTGTTTGCCACTGCTCATGACAAGAAAATTCTGGAATTCCTCCTGTTTCTGCTTCCTACTTCCCTGCAAGAACCCTGCTATTACAGACAAAGGTGCTACCTGTCTGTCTTCCCTTAGGCTCTGAGGATTTGAATGCAGATCCTCACACATTTACTACAAACGTTTTATCCACTCACCCATCTCCCCAGCTCTAAATAATAGTAATAATAATAAAACCTAAAAAGATGTGTTCTTTTCTGGCCTCTCTCTGTTCATTCCGAAACGCTTCCTTCTTTGCTGTTCTCCTGTATATCCTACACACACATGTATATTATATATATAGCACATATATATGCATATATATCCCACACACATGTATATTATATATATAGCATATATATGCATATAAAGTCTTCCCATATACACGAAATACATAGAATGTGCAGATTCCTGATCAGCCCCCAGGATGTGGTAGAAGGGAGAACATACATACTACATATATACTTCATATGTACATATAAACATCCCCTTTTCTGATGCTTTGGATTTTGTATTGTTCTGATTCCTGCAACTATAATGAACAAAGCTGAAATTAGGCAGTTCATATTATTTTTTAAAAAATGAGTATTTGGACTCAATGCTAACTGTGCAAAGCTGAGAACCTGCACCTGGCAATGACCTCCTTGTCAGCAGGGTCCTGACAGAACCTGGGCAGGGCCCTCACATGCCCTGAGGTCCGACTCCCTCTCTCTCACCTTTTCACCCTTGCTGCTGCTGAATGCCTGATCCTCCTTACAAGGCCACCTTTCCTCCCCAAACTCTGTATTTCCCTGAGTGGGGAGGAGATGGGTGAGGACAGGCAGAGGAACTCTCAAACGCTTTCCAACAAAGAAACGATAAATTTCAAATCAAGAGAACAGAGCCAGGCCCTATAGCTAACATTCAATAACCTATTTCTTTGGCTTGAGAAACGGAAATTGTAGTTTATCCTGGTGGGTTTCAGTTTCTGTAGAGTGGAAGACAATTATTTTTCTGCTTGCCATAGAGCAGGTGTGGTGAAATGGGCACAGATAAGTCCAGACATCCTTCAGATATAGCTTAGGTGAATAAGATCTAGACAAACCGCAAACCCACGTGCTTGCAGGGAAACCACACCCCCTTTCTGGGAGGCAGCGTAGAGGTTGCATTGTAATGTGGTTCTGGCGCCCCCTGGTGGCCCTTTTCTCAATTTCCTGCAACTTCAAGGAACCAGTTCTTGGAGGAGCAAAATGACCCAGAGGAAATCTTGCCTGATGATTGCATGGAATCTGAGAGATTCATGGGTGGGATTAAAGATGTAGTTCAAAGAAAATGAAGGAAATGAAGATGAAGAAAGAGACGAGTCTTTTTTAAAATGGAAGCAGAGCGCCAGGGATTACAAGAGGCATTTATATACAAAAATAGCGTTCACAGTACAGCCAAGGCTATAAATAAATCAATTTATGAATGATTAATACAGAGTATCCATTAAAGTATTCTTGTTTGCTATTTTAATTCACACTAAGAAAGGTTGACTGCTGTCATTTAAGAAGGACCTGGTGTTAATGACTTTATATGGAAGGGAAAGAGAACCTTGATTTTTCTCTCAGTGTGTGTGTGGGGGCAGAGAGGGTGTAGAGTGGATGGTAGGGGAGAGAACATAATTTGGGCTAAGGGACATTAGGCATTGTGGAAAAATCTGAAGAGAATAAAGAAGTGAAAAATCTTGGTGATCAAAAGTGAAGAAAAGCCAGGTAAAAGGGAGGGAATCAGGGCACAATGGCATGGCAACTGGTGACCCGTGGATGCCCTCCTTCAGTCTGGCTGATTGTGGGTTCACTCTGACTTAAGGGTGGGACTTAATGCCCACCGAAGTGGAGTGGGACACTGGGCATGTGCGGGAAAATCCGTGCGGTTCATTAGAATGGAAAGCATACTGCAAGGCTGGAAGAAGGCTCAGCAGTCAGGAGCATTTGTGCAGGGTTGCTGCGCGGGGATGATGACGTAAAAGGCAGGAGTGCAGCAGTGCGGGCTGCAGTTCCGGGAACAGAGAGGATGAGCAGTGGTACTTGCTGACTGCCAGCCTAGTGACAAGACACAAGCTTCATGTGCAACAAGTGACTGCCTCAAAGAAACAAAGAGGACGGAGGTAGAAGAGGATAGCGGATGCCTCCTGCTAGCCTCTGCAACATGTGCGCACACACACTCACACGTGCATACTTACACACCCACACGTGCATACTTACACACTCACAGTGCATACTTACTCACATATGCATACTTACACATGCATACTTACACATGCACACGCATGAGATCATGCACACACACCACAATGCACCTTTGCAAGCAAGAATACTATTTTACACAAATCTGAACCCCTTAAACTGAACTGGAACCCTCTAGAATCTTCAACTGGAAGCATGTTCATCAAGTCCACATGTCTGCGTCTGAGTGCTCCTCTGTTCTCAGTTCCTCCCTAGGAGATGCTTTTACATCAAAGGAAAAGGAACTTGCAATCTTTGTCCACAACCAGCTGGACGGGCTGACCTCTGATATTTCTTCGATGTGCATTTGGGTGGACAATACCTGTGTGTCTGATTTCAGAGTGACACATGCAATGAGTTAGATGGGAGAAACCTCTTGTTAGTAAAGTGGACAGTTGCAGGCCACAGCATGGGTGAGTTAGATGGTTCAACAGAATAAGGGCTTCATGGGTGAGTTAGATGGTTCAACAGAATAAGGGCTTGTCAGTTATTAGAACAAATTCGCTGGTTATATTCGAATTTTTTCAAAAATCCAACTCTGAGGATTAGGTAGAAAATCCTTTGTCGTTTTAGAATTTGTTGAGATTAAAAAAAATAGTAACTTTAAAATAATCTGTGAAAAAAGCTAATCTATGGAAATGTTAAGTTTATTTACTATTTCAGATGTGCAAGCTGTTGTCATCATGCCCCTGGACTTGCTGTTCAAAACAAAAACACATTTTTTTTTTATGGAGAACATTCTAGATTTCCTGAATCAATAGCAGATATTCAAAGTAGGTTGTGTAGATTGGTAGCTTGGGAAAACTCTAGAATGTTTTTTCAAACTCCCGATCCAGTTGGTTTCCAGTTCTCCCCAGGTGGAAAGAGGCTGTTTGGAGAGCTGGAGTAATCCAGAGTATTAGGGCAAAGATTCGGTTTCTGGGATTCCGGGCTGTGTTTGCGGAGGCAATTCGAAAACACCAACTCTGACTCACTGCCAGCAAGAAAGGATGGATTGCTCATTGGAAGACCAGAATGTGCAGCATCTTTGTTTCAAAGTTGCCGTCTGTACAGGACCAGGTGGAATTCTAGAAGTTTCAGGATTGGGCCACACAGATTGAAAAGAGAAGGGGTATGTGCGCAGATTCGATTGTTCACCTGGAGATCTCTCAGACTCCCACGGTGTTCGCTTTGCTTCTGACGTCCAGGCTAGCCATTGTTCCAACAAACAGAGTAGGTGGGCTGCATCTTTCTCCCCTGCAGAAGTCTGATCTGCAGAAGGCAGGACCAGGGTCAATCCCTCCCCATCCAGAGAAGGTTTGTGGAGCCATTCTGCATCTCAGTGTTGGATGCCTGTGTGGTTTGGTTTCTTATAAATAGTGTTTTTTGACAAGAGCATGGCTTTTCAGATAATGCATTAGTTAGTTCTGCTTGGATTTTATCATTCCTGAGCCTATGAGGAATTAACCTATGTTTCAAAGATGAGACAATATTTGGATGAGAATGTATATAAGTATGACAAGCAATATAGTGTGGTTTTCCCAGAAGCTGACACAGTAGTGCCTCTGCTTCCCACTCCCCATATTGATGGATACAGTCTTGTACATAATCAGGGTTCAGATAAAAATAGTCTCTAAACTATTACTCTGTACTTGAATTTCTTGCTCTCGCTGTAGTTCAAAGGAGATTGCATTTGGAGATTTGGGAAGTGAAAACTGACCAGGGAACAGTCACATTACACAGGTGGGACAACAGACTCATAAATCAGCAACTATTTGGGAAATAGCCTGAAGCATTCACATTAGTAGGTTAAAATTAAGGGGAAGGACACAAATATATTTTCTGATATCCCCTAACTGGCCTAATCTACTTAGTTGGGAAGAGGTAATATTATGATTTATTTATGTGTATATTTGCATATATATAGATACATATCTATGATCACTACATGTAAAGATATGAACAATAAGTCTTAATTTTACCAGTGATAGATACTTTGACTTGATTAGGCATTTGGTTATGTGGTGTCTGTGTGACTTTAGGAAACTTTTTCAAAATCACAGGGATTAGGATGACAATGACTTTGAAGGTAGGGAGCATGTGGGAGCCTTGAGCCTCTCTTGTCGTATGGAGCACAGTGTCCTGCAACATACTGGATTCTTGGCTCTTCAGTAGAAGACAGGCGGGGATGCCAAATGGGAATGGAAGATGCAGCCCCAGCTCCTCTGCTTGTTGGACAGTGACTCACATTGACTTTCCTAGATACCCTCATATTCTCCCACTGCCCATTCCTCATTGTGGTCTAGCATGGCTAGACCCGGAAGAAAGACTGGGCTTTAGCCTCGAGTGGATAAACTATTTGAACACAGCTGTGTTACTGGTCTGTAAGATGTGAACCAGACTTGATGGACAGCTCTTAATTTCTTTGAAAGGACTTCCTTATTAGTCTATAAAGTGGAGGTAATGGGGATGACGTCATGGGATGGTGAACAGGGTTAGACATAGCACATGCCCGGCACCTGGGACAGACTCTTGTGTCCACCTTCCTCTGCCTCTCCCTCCCTCCTTACCTCCCCTCTTCCTCTGGCTTTTCTCCATCCCTGGCTTTTCTCCCTCCCTCCCACCCCAAGCCTTGTTTCAGAAAGTCAGCATATTGTGACTTTATGTTGCTTCTGCTGCTGCTGCTGCTGTAACCTGGTACCCTGGGTCAGAACAATCATGTTTTCCCACGGATTAGGCTCTTCCTTTTTTCTCACTGGGGATCACAGATGACGACTCACACGGGAAAGGAAAAGACGTAACCACAGAAGGTGTGTGGACTCTCACAGCTCCTGTGGATCTTTATAATTATCCTACTTTCTTGCTGTCTTTCGTCAGTGGAAGTCTTCAAGTTTTTCTAACTAGTTCTCAATGAAGGGGCTTGTAGGGGAGACTTTTCATTTTAGCTTTTCGCTTCTGGGTATTTATTTGTTTGTCTGGGTTTTTAAAGACATCGCCAGTGGTTTATAAGGCAATCTCAAATACGCCAGCTCTAGGTTACAGAAGGGCTGGTATATATGAAGGACCCTTACCACTTGTCAAACAGAAAGGCAGCTGATATCTTATGGTTTCTACTGGAGCTTGTGAATCTGGCAGTTGGTTTACAGCACCTTGCTGCTTTCTTTTAATTTGTTAAAAATATTTTCTCTATTTGCTTATCTGGGTATAGTTACCATTATTTTGTTTTGCCCCGGACGTTGGCAATCTCTATACCATGGACCTGAAATGAGGTTGCTCTTACACCTTGCTACCTTTTGTCTTGATTTCTCATGGTCAAACCTTTGGCTCGATGTTCCTGCCTGGCCGTCACCATCTCTAGCCTCCCAGTTTCTCAGGGCTTTCATTCTTGATGCACATTATCATTTTCTGTTGACTGGTGGCCATCTTGAATGTCTTCCCTTAGCAGCAGGAGTCCGATGATGTTCAGACTTGAGCTAAATAGTGGGATATGAAAGGAAGGATGATGGCTCCCGGTCCTAAAATTCATGCTTAGCAAACACTTTCCACCCCATCCCAGCTCTCGCATAGAAGAATGGGCTAGGCTTGCTGAACAATGGGGCATAGAGTTCTATCTGTGATTTTCTTCTCTTATAAAAGGCCATGGAGGAAAGTGGGTGTTATACATGGTATTGGGGTACATATATACATGCATAGGTATGGATTTCTATCCTCTTTCTCACCCCTCTCATATGCTCCCCTCATGGATCCTAAGTAGGCAGCTCCTGATTGCTATTGCATAGCCATCGGTTTATAGCCATGATGTAAAGACTGAGAGAACTACAAATGCATTGGGCTCAAGTTCTCACTCCCCAATCTCAGTACCAAGCACGGAGCCATAGACACGTGGGAGCCAAGAGCAAGGTCATTAGTGCAGAGGTGGCGATGTGCACAACTTGTCCTTGACAAGCTTTCAGGCTCCAGCCTTTCCCGGGCTGCGGTTGAAGTAACCTATTGTCTATACACTGGGAGCTAATACTGTACGACTTAATGATAAAAGCTGCCTTCTGGAAAGAAAAGGGACCTGAAAGGAACACATTTTATTGGTCAAAGTATTTCATCTTCTAAGTACACACAAGGTTGGTTCCATCTAAGGTGTTAGAGGAGTGAGTGTCATAGGGTGCGTGTGGCTATGAGTTTTGGAGTTTTAAGGCAATGTACTTTAGTTACAAGATTCGTATTCTGTGCATTTCAAAATGGTGTCCATTCAATAAGATAAAATCTAAATACTTGACGTGGTTTACAAGACCTTACACAACCTTACCTGTCTTCATGCATTGCTACTGAAAATGTTTAATTAAAATTCACAGTGCTCTTCTTCTTATCTTCCTGGGAACAAACTCCACTTCCAACCAGGATGCAACTAGGGCTGCCCCTAGTCTTCAAATCGTTCCCCTTGTCCACCCGTGTAAAGGTGATTTCCCATTGCCCTATTTCCTGCAAGCTTTTCAGCGCTCTCTGAGCTAAGGCTTGAGACTTTCACAGTTGCTGTCTCCAAGCTCTGTATCCTCTATGCTGCTTCAGGCAGTGATGGTGGTCAATGGCCCCCCTCTCTCATTGCTCACAGGAATGTGCTGACTTGCTTTAGGCTTCCAGTATACACACAGTGCATCAGAAACACTGGCTGAAGGCCAGGAATATATAGCTCTGAAGGCTGGGTTGAAGATTTTAATACACACTTTTGGTGATACTTGAGAACGCCGTGCTGAACAAATGGTTGGCCAGTCTTCACTTGTTAAATAGGAAAGCAGCAAAAAAATTAGAATTTAGTATCCTCAAACTAATTCAGTTGTTATAATCATCAGAAATATGTATATTTATATATTTCTATGTGTATATGGGTGTATGTACACACATAAGTTCATAACTAAGCAAGAGGCAAAATGTAAGTTCCCTTTAACTACCCACAGTGTACCAGCTGGAAAAGGTCTTAGAAACTATTCCAACTTCAGTCGTATGATAATCAGACCAAGGACGAAATAGATTTCTATAGTCCTTGGCAAGGGACAAAAATTGGACATTTTCTATGGACTTTTAAAAGGAATTAATGGCCTAAAACAGAAAAGCAGAAGACTAGCAGGAGAGAGTGGGTGATCTGTGTAAGTAGATTCGTTTAATTCAAAGGTGACGTCTCTACTGATAAAACTCACCAAGTGCATGCAAGGGAGCATAGGAGGCGCATGTGAGCACACCCCTGGGTAAATTTTGAGCTACATTCCTAGAAAATTAATGTGTTTGACAAAATAAGGTCTCCAGAAAGCAGAAACTAGGCTGTGGGAGAAGCCTTGCCTCAGGACAAAGAATAAAGAGCAATTCCAGATGCCATTTGGGGATACTGGGGTAATGTTCTTTGCATAATTGACTGTAAGGTCAACATTCTTTTGAATATTTTGACAAAACTGGCTCTTTTAATAAGACATTCAGAGATGGTTCTGATAACATAAAATAAAACAACGTGGGTGTATCCAGAGAGCAGAATAGGAACTGAATCTGAAGGGAATTGACTCGCCACCCAAATCGCATAAAGCAGAGGGTAACATAGCAAAATTCATGACAAAAGGTACATCAACACTAACTCTGTGTACTTTCTGGAAAGAACTGGAACAGAGAGAAAATGAACCTAAACCCTCCTAGGTGAGGCCTTCTAAATCCAAGTACATCATAGCAGAAAGGGCACTGGGTCCTCATTGGCCAAGGAGGTACATGAATGGTGCTTGCATCTTGAAACCCTCCTTCTCAAAAATGACAATTCTGTTAATCCAGATAATCTGAGTTTATTGTAGGATGGCTTTTAATCTCCAGGCTTGTATGACTCTCTGAACGTGCCTACAGTACGCTGAAACATGAATTCCCAATCGGGAAAGTTTGGCCTGATTTTGTTCTTATGTCACCGGCTGCTGTCACTGTGTTCTGGATTGGAAACAAACAAAAACAAACAAAAAAGTAAAAGGCTTTCCCTAGTCATTGCAGTTTCTTGGGATTCAGATACTGGCATCTTAATAATAAATAAAGATAGTAAACTTTATTTGTATATTAGTCTACAAGTCTAAAACACTTTGTTTAATTAATTATTCCCATCTTCTTTGATAATAAACTTAAAACTGATGACAATGATTAAGAATCTGAGACACTTCCAGATTAGAAAATTCTAAGTAGTTGTTACCTTGCCTGGTGCAGTGGCTTCTGACATGTTTTGAGACAGGGGCTGGTGACTGGACTAAGGTCACTTAATGTACAGTGCCTTCCTGAATATAGGACAACCAATAAACTTCTGACCTCTGTGACCTCAGTAAAGCCATCAGGACACTGTGGTTGCTCTCTAGGAACTGGAGACAGAGCCGTGTGATCAAAGAGGGTGTGTGATACACAACTAGTAAGCAAAGGATGCGTAGAACGGTAAAAATGTCAGGGCAGAGGACAGCAGCGGGCAACTAGGACAGTAACAGAGCAAGGGTCCCCAGTGGGAGCTTGTTTTTATTTTATGTGTGTGTCCATTGTACATAGTGATATGCTTCATTATATTATATCATGTACTTTGGTCATATTAATCCATATCCTGCCTTTCTCCCCCACTGTATTCTCTTTCCTAGTAGTTTCAGTGGTCCTACTTCATGTCTATGTGTGTATGTGTGTTTGTGTGTGTGTGTGTATGTGTGTGCTCACAGGTGCACTCTGATTTGCTCCTATTTGTTGAGCTAACAATCAGGAAGGACACAAAACGGAAAGTTGCAACAAGGTGAAGATGGCTCAATTAATCACGAATAAGTACCAATTTGTGAACGAAATGCTTTGATTATAATATAGAGCCGAATCCAAGATGGGGCCAAAAACCGGGTAGTTTACAGATCTCATTATCATATCTGAAAGGTTCATTCTTAGAAATTGTTAAATTAAAAGATAGCAATTCAGTTTTCACAGAGGCATTATCTACAGCAAAATAATCTGAGGAAAACCCTGCCCAGGGTAATCTGACTCATATTGGGAAATCAGTGAAAGATATTTGCAAAGTTCTAGAAGCTGCCAGAGGCAGGAAAAGACAGTTTACAAGATAGTAAACAATAAGGAGATCAGCTAACTATCGTTTGGAATGTGGTGAGCTGAGGCGATTGCATATTTAAAATGCTGAGTGGGGAAAAAGCCTTTCAGCATCAGATTTATCTGGCAATAGCATCATGCATGAACATAAAGCAGCAAAAATTTAAGAGCACAAAGTGCTAAAGGTGGCCCACCTTCAGTAAAGTTGTACTACAAGAAATTTTTTCCGGATATGTATGTCCATGTTCATATCTCTCCATCCATCAATATGCACATATATCATGCATAGCTCATATCCAAACTATATAAATCTTTCAACAGGACATCAACACAAAGGAACAGAAACGAATATACCTGAGCTTTGAGCTGCTACCTCAGCCATGAGAGTGTGAGTGACTGCAAGGTCATTTGACTTTGAACAACACCAATATTCATGGAGAAAATTAAAATGAGGCATTCCATACTCACAACAAAGACTTAAATTATGAAGACAATTATGTGAAAAATTATATGACCTGTTGTTTTTATTTTATTTTATTTTTTTGAGACAGGGTTTCTCTGTAGCTTTGGAGCCTGTCCTGGAACTCACTCTGTAAACCAGTATGGCCTTGAACTAACAGAGATCTGCCTGCCTCTGCCTCCTGAGTGCTGGGATTAAAGGCGTGCACCACCATCACCTGTCTCTGATGTGGTTTTTTTGAAGTTTGACTTGATGGAGAATTTCAGGTCTTACTACCTCAATGTCTGGCCTACATCTATGCACACTTCTGCTTTCTTTATTGACACTAGTTGGAAGCTTATATCACACTAGAACCTGGCCCATACAAAGAACTTGCCCCACCCACCCATCATGGGCCAAATCCACCGACAGAAAGCATGGAACCCCAGCCAGCCACCACTTATGGTTTTCTCAAGTCAGTTTTGGATATTGCTTGAAATCACCAAGGCTCTTTCTCAAGAAAGGCCATTATGTGAGTAGTAAATCTTTCTTACTCTTTGAGTGTGGGATTGAAGACATCAGTCTTGAGAACTGAACCAAATCGTGGGTGGAACTGTATAGTTTCATCCCACAACTCTGGCTTGGTGGTAGCCCAAACATGACAAAATGTAGTAAAACATGCCAGGTGGTGGTGACACATACCTTTAATCCCAGCACTGGGAAGGCAGAGGCAGGCAGATCTCTGTGAATTCAAGGCCAGCCTGAAATACAAGAGCTATTTTCAGAATAGGCTTCAAAGCTACAGAGAAACCTTGTCTCAAAAAAATCACACACACACACACACACACACTATAATACACACACACACACACACACACACACACACACACACATATATATATATATATATATATATATATATATATATATATATATATATGTAAACATGTAATAATGAAATGTTCCTGCAGTCCTGCTTGAAGTGCGACATAGTCTGGCACATGGGGAAGATTTGGCCTTTCTAGCTAAGCCATATACCCACCATCCCCCAGCATTTTTCTCAACACAGTGTCTCAAGAGCAATAAAAGTAGGTATGCAAAATGATTTATTCAGGAAGATTACGAAAACTTTTTTAACTGCTGCAAACTGGAATCTACCCAATATTCATCAATAGTATAATAGATAGACAAATTTTTGGCATATTCATGAACACATAGAAAATATGCTCAAACACACGAAAGGCTCTCTCAACATTTGTATACATTCCAAAAAAGCAGACATCTCCACAGATGTAGTGGAAAAAATCCTGTTTATCTTAAGACTGAGCCCTCAAAGTGGCTTCCCCTCTTTTGAGGTGGCTAGAATTTTCTAGAAAAGGGTCCAAGGAAATTTTAGACATGCTAGAAAAATGTGAATTCTGTTTCCTTTGAGGCCTACATGACTGTTTGAAATTTCAAAGCTCATTTGTTTGAGGACATGTATCATCTGGTACATATCAATTATGCTTTAAACTGTATATATATTGAGATAATTGATACATTTAGTTTGTTAACAGGTATCTCATACATTAGATATATGCTTGTTTCAAAATCGTCTCATTACAGAGGATATCAGGGCTGTGAGGTAGAATCTTATAGCTCTGTTTTGCATATGAAGAAACTGGGCACAGCAAAGCAAAAGAAATGATGATGATGATGATGATGAAGAAGAAGAAGAAGAAGAAGAAGAAGAAGAAGAAGAAGAAGAAGAAGAAGAAGAAGAAGAAGAAGAAGAAGAAGAAAAGAAAAACTATGCTCCATTTAGCATACTTTAAGCTTGATGTGGGCGGCACTGCTGGTAGGCTGGTGGTACTGGAATCTATAAGAAAACAGGTTGAACGCACCACGAGGAGGATGCCAGTAAGCAGCACTCCTCCATGACTCCTGGACTAGTTCCTGCCTCCTGGTTCCTGCCCTGCCTTAGCTCCTGCCCTGACTTTCCTCAGCCAGAGAGTGTGGCTTGAGAAGTGTGAGATGGAATGACATTCCCTCCTCAAGTTGCTTTGGTCACAGCATTTAATCACGTGATAGTAACCCTAACTAACTATCATGCCCCAGTCGGTGTGTTTTCCTAGGCAGCCTCACTTCTCCTTTTGTAGTCTATACATACAGATGATGTGATGTGGCTAGGAACCACAAGCAAGAGAAAACAGAAAAAGAAAAATTGTCTTTCTGCGACTGAATTAATCTTCTCTTAAAGTGATTGTCGTCAGCTGTGTCCATGGTACTGCAAACCACATGACTTCACTCTCTGCTGTGGGTGAATACAATTCTACTCATCTCTATTTACCACGTTTTCCGTGTCCATCCCTCTGTTGTGGGATGTCTAGGTGGGCTCCATGATTTAGTTCCAGTGACTCAGTGCTGGAGCAAGTGTTGATTTGCCAGCGTTTCTGTGACATGCTGATTTGGAGAACTCTTTGTGGCTAGCATTCTGATGTCAGTTTTATTGAGAGGCCTCAGTCCTGACTTCCATGATGTCTGGCTGGATTAGGGCACATACCCAACTTTTTCTGTTCGCACCTCTGCCAGTATTTGTTATTTCATTCTTTTAAATAGAAAAAAACCATGTAATACCCTTAACTTGTTAAGCATCATATTTTACCATATTACATTTTTTGTGTGTTCAGAACACTTTATTAACTTAGAGGTGAGTACAGTCATCTAAAAATATCTCATTTATTTTTATATTAAAGTACTGAGCTTCATAGAACTGATTGAATAGTGTAAGTGGCAAATGAAATTGAGAATGGGAAACATAGATGGCCACTCTGTGGACATGATGGGACACAGAAACTCCAAACATGATACCCACAAAACACTGGGCAGGTGGCGCTCTGTGGAGGCTGCTTACTCTGAGAATCATGCGTTTCTCTGCGCTCGCTGCTGCTGCTTCTGTCATTAGAAGAGATTGTCCTGTGGACCACTAGTTTGAGATAGAACCAAACACTGAAATTCCAGGGTTTGTACAGAATATCAGTTCTGCACGACTTGGAAACTTAAAATTAGATCAAACCCATATATGCTGGAGACCAGATTCTCCTTACTTTGACCAATTGTGCTTTGTGTTAAAGTTTCAAAGTCCTGCTTACCATTTCTTCTTTTGAAGTTTAAGAATTTCCCCTTGCGTTTCCCTATCAATAAGTGCCGTTTTGAGAAAACCTCAATATAGTTTTTATTTTTGCTTCTCTGGCAGCTGCTGAGATTGCACCTTTTATTCCTAGTACACTGGCTCAACTTTTGGAATTACAGGCTGGCATAGTCCTACAGGTAATCCTGTTCTATGCACTTGCCACCTCAGGGGGCCTCCCCACTGCAGCAACTACACCATGTTGTAGTTTTTGGACTATTTGGCAATTGTGTGGTTTTGACAATTTTTGAGTAAGGGCCTGAGTTCTGTACACAAAAGCTTGAACTGCATGGCTGCTGTCAATAAAACAGACACTTCCTGTGATTTAGGACTTCAGATGAGAAACACTTTCTGGAAGTCTTTCTTCTTGCTATCCAAAAACCACGGGGAAGGAAAAGCTAATGGAGCCTTCAGAGTTTGAGAAAATGATGTGTACAGAAGTTACTGTTAGCAACACTGGCAGTACTCATCATTAAGGTCACATGACAGAGCGCTTCTTGTCTGCCATGACGTGCTGATAAGGTAAGTATAGGATACAATCATTGCAACGAGAACAGATGGCTTTCAACTGCCGACTTGCCTTTCAGTGACCTGATTACAATGCATCAGAGAGACAGGCACAGCGTCCTTGTCATCAGCTGTGAAGTTATTGCTAGTCATCATTCCTGATTGTGGGGATAATGTACGGGACAAGAAGCAGTGTCTAACAGCATCCTCTTCATGCCGTACTTGCTTGGAAGATTTATCTCTTTGTACCTTTCAATATTCATATCTGTTTTCTCTTGGTTGGATAGCTGTCCCCTGATGTCTTGACTCATCCCTTGGGGGATGTAGTAATGATAGCAGGCATGCTCTTTCAATCAAATCTGTAAATGTTGATATGAAACAAAACTGTTTGATTAGGGAACTCCTCCTATTTATAGAATTGTCGTGTTACTTAGTGCATGAAAAAAATTAATTGTGGCATGGAATTTTCAGTAAAAGACTTGTTGCTCTTCCCACTAGTCTCTCTCCAATCTTAAATATCTTGAGGTTGATAATTCAAGGGCATGAATAACACCTACGCTCATCCCAGAAACCTCCCATAGCTCCCAGCTTTATGGGACAACTTCATAGAATCAGAGAATTCTAGAAACAAGAAATGGGAAGATCTTTAGTGTTTAAATAAATCATAGACTAGCACTCTTTTTATAAAAGAGACAAAGTAAAATCATACCTGTTGTGGTCCAAAAGCATCCACAGACAACATGTAAATGAAAGGGGCTGGTGTGTGACATTAATACTTCATTCGCAAAAACAGGCTATAGTTACTACCATAGCACATAATTTAAAGATCCTGACCTAGAAGATTGGCAACAGGGTCAGGAATGTAGTTTGGCTTTTACGACTCAGGGAAATATATTTTCATTGTCAGAAAATGATAGAAAAATTTGTAAATTGTAAAATATTAGCATTACTTGTCTATATAAAGGTCAGGAGAGTCAAAGAGTGTTTTAACATTAGAACATAACTTCCCTGAGGATTCAGACTCATTCCTGACAGAGCCATATGAACATACAGAAATGACTGTGAACAGTAATTAAATGCAAAAAGATTTTATGATTAGACATTTAACCTGTATACTGCTGTAAATATATTGAGAAGCCAAGGACAATGGCACTGGGTTTTGATTCTACTGTATGGACTGGCTTTGTGGGAGCCTGGCTTGTTTGGATGCTCACCTTCATAGACCTGGATGGAGGGGGGAGGACCTTGGACTTCCCACAGGGCAGGGAACCCTGACTGCTCTTAGGACAGGAGAGGGAGGGGGAGAAGGGGAGGGGGAGGGAAAACGGAAGTGGGGGGGATGAAAATTTTTAATAAATAAATAAATTAAGAAGAAGAACCACAGATTTGTAACTCAAAATAGTAAATGGCCCTAATTGAGTCCCAAAGACTCTTTCAAACTTCCCTCTGTAACTTCACAAGCCAAGCCTCCATCATCTGGATGGCTTCCAACACTCTCTTTCCAAACTCCTATAGAACACATCACCAAGCATCAAACACTCAATGGCTTTTTAAGTCAAAGGTCCAGAGTCCTCCCGCAATCCTCCCCCAAACACATAATCAGATCTGTCACAGCAATACCCCATGATCCTGGTGCCAATTGCTGCTTCAGAATTATCACTGCTGCGATGATGCACCATGACCAAAGCAATTCAGAGGGGATGGGGGTTCATTTGGTCTGCTCTCACTGTTCATCACTGAAGGACATCAGGACAGGACCTCAAGCAGGACAGGTACCTGGAGACAGGAGTGTAGTGAGGGGCTGCGGGCAGGCCTGCTTTTCATCCCACGTGGCTCCCTCATGGCTAGCTTAGTCCCAGAAATAATAACACATAAGTTGTATTCATTTAAATACTGCCTGGCCCATTATCTCTAGAGAGTTAGTTACTGACTAACTCTCACATCTTGATTAACCCATTTCTAATAATCTGTATAGCACCACGAGGTGTGGCTTACCGGGAAAGCATGTCTGACCTGGTGGCTGGCTCCATGGCATCTGCCTCATAGCCCTCTTCCCAGCATTCTGTTCTGTTTACTCTGCCTACCTAATTTTCTGTCCTATCAAGGGGCCAAGGCAGTCTCTTTATTGACCAATGAAACTAACACAATAGACAGATAACCCTCCTCCATCACAGGAGCCAATGCAGAGACCATGGCGAAGTGCTGGTTACTGGCTTGCTCCTCCTTGCCTGCTCAGCCTGCTTTCTTACAGAACTCAAGATCCAGCTTCTCACACAACAGGCTGGGCATCCCCCCATCAATCACTAATTAAGAACATGCTCTACAGGCTTATATACAGCCCAGTATTGTGAAGGAATTTTTCTCCACTGAGGTTCCCTCCTCTAAGATGTCTGTAGCTTGTGACAAGTTAACATAAAACCACTAGCACATCAGACTACTCAGATCTTCCTCTTCAGACAGAGCAGTTTGAAGGGATAGATTATAGTATGAAATGGGGTGTGTGTGTGTGTGTGTGTGGTGTATATCCATACTTGGATAAGGCAGAATTATGCTTAAAACAGAAACACAAGATTGAATCATATCAAGCTGTCCAACTCGATGTTTACAAAGTATGTAAACAATAATTTGTATTTCCTTAAATATTTTCTTTCCATGAGATCCATTTCCATACATGATTCTCCCATCTATCTGAAATAAAGATATTTATTGAACAAACATATAAAAAGAGCACACCAACTGGTTATCCAATAAAAAACTATGAGCTCTGAAAACATAATCATGCAATCAATATTATACAGAGTGAGCAGGTCACGTTTATGCATTTAGATATATATGTACATATCTATACATAGCTAAATATATGTGTCTAAATGCCTAAATGCATACACCTGTATACAAATGTACACACACACATACACACTTAAATGTGTCTGTTACAACAGCTAAAGAAATAATAGGCTATGACTTTGAAAGAGAGCAAAGTGTTGTATATAGGAGGATTTGGAGAGAAGAAAGGAAATGGAAAAATGATATTATAATCTCAAAAAATATTTATGAAAAGGGACAGGCATTGCTGTAAAGTCCTTTCTGTGACATTTATTCTACCTTAAAATGGGATTACGCTTGGTAACAGTCTATATATGTAAGTGTTTTCCCAGTCACAATGGTAGAAAATTCTTTTTCGTTTTTTAAAAGTACACAGAGACAAATTTGCGATGGCTCAGACAAGTGAAATTCCTGTGAATCATTTCATTCTCCCCATGTCTGCCTTGTGCCAATCACTCTCCACCTTCTCAACAGAGCGCCGACCTTGAAAATGAGAGTTCTCTGATAGAGATCACTAATGGTTTGTGCTACAGCTCACTTGACTGCAATCCCCCTACCCTGAAAGTTCATGAGTTGGGAGCCTGTTCCCCTGATTCATCTGTTAATGATACCCTGAGGAGTAATTGAAGAGAAGATGATGTCATGAAATTGGAGTCCCCAGGATGGCATAGTGGATTTTGCAGGAGAGAAACGGGAGCCTGAGCTGAACACTGCCTCTTTCTTACTGTGTGATGTCTCTGCTTTGTAAGCACAAAGTCCGAGGGTCTTTACCAAACAATGTCACCATGCTCATGGGCTTCCATGTCTTCCTAACCAGGAGACTGCATAATTTTCTACTCTTTCTTTATGAACAAATCGAAGGCAACTATTCATTATGGGAACAAGAAACAGATTTAGTCGGACAGCTTGCCTGTGAGATTAGACTAGAGTGGAAGGCATTTTCAGAGATTACTTAAGAATTCTACACTATTTATACATTGTTTTGCAATGCAATTTTCCCTCCTCTCCCATCAAGAGGCAGAGTTTTGCTCTCTAAAGAGATTTGCTATGACTCTATGCTTACTAAGAAAGCATCAGAAGGGATGTTGTCTGGCTTCCAGGCCTACATTTTATGAAGTATTCTAGCCTGCATTGACACTTGTCCTGCTGGAGCCTGTGCCATTCCTGAAGTCACACAGCAATGTTAGAGACACTGAGCGGAAGGAGGATTGCAGCTCATCAGTCTATCACCATTGAATTACATTCTCATTATGGCATAGTTTAATCTGACCCTCTAGTCAATGTTAAAGACAATAGTTATTAATTTGCTGAGGTTCCTCCTGTATGGATAGTACCTCATCGGAAACCTTATAATACGCACCAATGCACAGGACCGAAAAACTAAGTGTCTTAGTTTTTCCATTTCAAGATCAAAGTTACACTGGCGTGTGCAAGAGCATGTTAGCAGGTGTTTGTAACTTCCACAGTCTAATGTGCAAAGGGATGCCACTCACCCTCTCGCCAAATCTGCTAGTGATCTGTGTATTGATTACTGAATGTGAATGTGAGCACATGTGCAGAATTTGTCGTTCAAACCTTTCCTACATGAAGCTGAATTGTTGAATGAAAAAAGATTTTTTAAGTTCATTATAATATATATTGATAGTTTTAGACATGAGATTGCAGCCCCTTCAGTGTTGCTAGCTCTCAGAAGGGGGCTTTAAACTGTTTTGATGATTATTGATATTTATGGATAGACTCTCGTCCTGTCTTTCTCACAATAAAGCGTTTATCATTACCCCCGTTTTTGCCTAGACATTTTCCTTCTAACTGATTTGCAAGGCGGTGACTTTGTCACCAAATCCTCTGACCTCTATGCTAGTCCTGGTTTCCCAGTCAGGACCTGAGCTCATTTTCCCATCTACAGAGTTTTTCTACTCTTCATATGAAGGTTTGCTTGCTGAGATCGGCTGGTCTTTCTTCGATCTGCAAACTCCTATAGTGAGACTATTAGACAGAGGAGAAGGATGAAGGGAAGGAGGACCCAAGCAGCACTCTGCAGGTTGGGTTCCTGACTTCCCCGTTTGCTTTCTCCTTTGAATTCAGCTGGCTGGAAGCCGAGTTCAGCCAACCATGGCTTTGACTGAGATGAGATGCATCTCAGGATCCCTGCTATCCTCCCGTTGCTGACCTTGCTGGATGCCGCTGCTGAGAGACTGATAACCCACGTCCTGCCTTACCCAAGGAAGAGAAGAGCTGAGAGTATATTTTGAATACATTTTTCAAGAATGATAGTCAAGAATGCTGATTTGTTTTTCAGCAAGACTTTGTTCCTTTGTCCTTAGTAACGATTTCTCAGAAAGACAATTTTGCATTACCAGGTCTGTCTGATTTAAATGTCACGTAACCACATCAGAGCAAATCTTAGAGGTCATGTCAAGGTGATTAAATATTTTAGAAGAAAAGATAATATAGTACTCCACAAAGAAAAGAATTCAAGATCAATTCCGAGCATTTATCATAATATATAATATTTTTTTCTTGCAATTCAAAGTAAGTGGACCCATCCTAGTGAGTAATATTAGGTACAGTGGTATAGGCTTGAGAGAGCAGATACATGTGTTATATAGCTCTGTTCTCTGCTACAGTAAGAAAATAGTCTCCCTGGGTGACTTAGAAAGATTAGAAATTAGTTTATTCCAGTTTGAACTCTTCCACAGATAAAAGCCCGTCCAAATCCTAGCTGGGATGAGAGAGCGGTTTGAGGAAGTCCCATTTATATCCGAGGAACTCTCGGTATGCTGAAGACTGCAGGGAGGGAAAGCCATTTTTGTCAGGGATGTGGCCTCTAGAAAACTACCCATGTTCAAGTCCATGGTCTTCCACCCATGCACACACCAGCAGCACTAGACGGACTCAGTTTTTCTGGGTGTTTCTGATCACATGAAGCTGAGAGGAGAAAGCGGGGGTTGGATAGGAGAGAAATTGGTGGGGGTGGAGGAAAATGGATTTGATCAAAGCACATTATATGCACACACGAAATCTTCTATAATAAAGCCCGAATAAAAGGTCAGTTTAAAGTTCATTTTACTTTTAAAAGTAAAAGTTAAAAATCGTGTTTAAAAATAGTTTTAGATACAGCACTAAAATGCATCAGAGTATCGTCTTAGTGAGGGTGACTATTGCTTTGATGAAACATCATGACTGAAAGTCGCTTGGGGAGGAAAGGGGTTAGTGGGCTCACGCTTCCCTACCACTGTTTATCATCAAAGGAAGTTAGGGTGGGAACTCAAACAGGGTAGAAATCTGGAGGCAGGAGCTGATGCAGAGGCCTTGCAGAGGTGCTGCTTACTGGCTTGCTCAGCCTGCTTCCTTATACAGTGCAGGGCCAGTACCCCAGGGATGACCACACACAGTGGGCCAGGCCTTCAGCCGTCAATCGTTAGTTAAGAAGATGCTCTACAGCTTGTGTACAGTCTGATCTTAGGAAGGCATCTTCTCCGCTGAGGTTCCCTCCTCTCAGATGACTTTAGCTTATGTCAAGTTGACCTAACACTAGCCAGCACAAGTATGAATTATCTAATGATATAAGCAACGAGAAAGGAACAGTATTCCTAGAGAAATTTTTTCAAAAGTATAATAGATGTCTACTGTGGTTTGGGAATGAGGGTTCAATTTATATGATAGATATTCTCAACTATTTAGCCTTTATGCGAAACAAGGGAGAAAAGAAATCTGGAGAATTCGAAGGAGCAATGGGAGGGTGCTTATTGATAATTGGAAACAATCGAAGATTTTTCATTGTTTCATGATGCAGCAAGAGAGTAACGAGTTGCAATATGTGAGAATTGTCTGCAAACTCCCAGAATGGTTCTTGTGAAGTCAGGAGAGCCTGGAATCCCTCAGGTGGTCCATCTAAGTTGAACTTCGTGAGAGAGAAGTCAGAGGTGGGGTGTGGGCCACAAAACCCAGGGAGCAAAGTTGAACGCACAGGTGTGGGGCAGAGAATGACTTCATATTATCTGAAAGTTCAGAGGTGATCAAACATCGTGACCCCTGTGGTGAGTGGGGGGATGTGGGGTCATCAGGGGGATCCGCAGAAAGCTTTGACCAGTAGATACCCACAGGATGGAGCGCATCAGGCCAGTCTTGACTGTACACATGCAGGGATCTGCCACCCGAAGGTCAGCTTACAATAACAAGTTGTCACATGGTCAAACAGGAGACAGTTCAACTGAGTACAAAGAACTAAGATCCAATCTCGGCTCTACAACTATAGATCTACAGCTCTGGCTACTGTAAACTGAACTTACAAACTGTTTCAGGGAGATTGTGTAGGAGGTATGTTTTCAGTAAACGAGAATGAGCATCATCCAAGGAAGTAATTGCTTTTCTAAGAGTTTTAATAAAATAGCTTCACATAGATTTCCAAGTTATTATCAAGATATGGCAAACTAAATTCCAAAAAAAATCCTTTGAATAGTGAGACAATGATTAATGGTTGGGGTTTTTGTTAGATAAACTTGAGGTTCAGTGATTATATCAAATGACCTAGATTCAGAGGTTAAGTGTTGAGTTCTGGGGACTACAGATATCCATTCTGTCCTTGACTGGACAGCATGGGCATGGGAATCCAAGTGAGAAGATGCACTACCAAGTTCAGTTGGGTTACCGGAGGCACAGGCAGTGGCCAACAGCTACGGTGTCCCAGTGCGAGTCCTCCCTTTGACATTCCTCACTTCGTCTGGAAACTGTGCATAGGCTGTAGCTGTTGACTCTGGTTTTCATCAGGCAGGTCTATGAATGGCAAGAGGATTTTCTGGTCCTCAGCTTGCATGGAGGAGCTGTCTGGGTGGGAAACAGTGCCAAGTTGGCTTCAGTCTCCACATCGCTGCTCAAGTCTGCATTGTTTGTAATAGATTCAGGGGCTCCTTTGTGCAAAGAATCCTCATGAAAGCAGCATGGGCAGGGTACAGCCCTTTGCTCAGCGATGTATAATTCAGCGAGGGGATGACAGATTCATAGGAAACTGCAATTCAACTTAATGTGAACTTTTGTAAAAAGCCACTGTCAGTTCCAATTCAAATACTGCGGGGCCAGGAGGCCAAAGTGGATGTCAAGAAAGACTTCCTTGTCAAGAGGCTTCTCCTGAGCTATCAGAGGAAAGATATGGCAGAACGGACAAACCCGGAAGGAGCAGATGGTAGGAAATATTTAAAGGCAAGCAAAGCTGGGATAAGTTATTCTTTACACTGTGTAGAAGTAGAAACACTCCCTGACAAAGTTACTTTAAGAAAATTGCACAGTGATAGATAGCAGAGCCTCCTGCAGCAGGGCAGAAGGAAATGCAGGAGAGAAGGGGGCATTACAAAACCACAGCAGCAGAGATTAGCCTCTTTCTCTGCTCAGAGTACAGTCATTGAGAGTCGGCTGCAGAGAAGCCGGGCTCATGGTGCACCTAGCTTTGCAGACTTCTGACTTGTTTGGCTTTTTTTAGGTCAGGATAATGCCAGCTGTGCCCAGTGTAAATGGAATATAAAGTGGGGATGGTCTTGAATGAGTTTTGGAAAGTGAATTATTTCAACTCTGGAGATTCGATTCAGGACATTTTCTTGTCCCTGTGCCGACTGTGGCGTTCAGGGATTTCAAGGCTCAGGGAAACACAGCCTTTGCTTTCAGAGCCTGACCAAGTGATGTCTTTAGCAAGTCTGTGGTGATGGCTTGAAGATAGTTAATGAATATGAGAAAAACAAAAGAATGAAGTTGAAATTCTCAAGGAGCTACAGGTTCCATTTAAGAAATCACATCCAGCAGGCTAGGGGAATGGTTTAGTTGGCAAGGTGCCTACCACACAAGCATGAGAACCCTGGTGTGGATTCCCAATGCTCACATAAAATTCAGTTTAGCAGCATTCCTGTGTAACTCCAGAGCTGAGGGGTGGAGCTAGGATTCAGTGGAGCTGGCAGCAGAGCCAGATAAGTGAGTTCCAGGTTCAGGGAGAGCCCTTGTCTCAAGAAATGAAGCACACAGTGATTAAGACAACTGAAAACCACCTCTGGCTTCTACACTCGCAAACACAAGCTTGCACACACATGGAGGAAGAAACACAAGCATACACATAGACACACATTGAAATATACAAGTCATATTAAATAAAATAAGTTAAGATATATTAAAAAAAGAAATAACATCTGCAACATGTTACCGAAGCATGTCGCAGGAGTTTTTGCTCTAAGGGTTTTGTGCATCTGTGCTTACCCTGAGGCAAGGCTGCCTGTGAGCCAGATACGAAATGCTTCTTACTGACTCCTCAGTCTATCCTCACCTGGCCTCTCCAGAGCATCACTGTTCGTCACTCCAAGTTCAAAGTGTGACCTACCTTAGGGATTTATTGTCACATTCTGACAGAGTCATGCTGGTTCTGCATTTACTATTATAATCTGTTGATACATCCTGATGCTGCCTACATAGTCCATGGGCACACAGTTACCAATGGATCATCTTATGCACGCTGTATGATTAGAGATGTCATCTAGTATGGAGACTAGAGTTCATTTAGACCTCCTGGCTCTGTCCAGCCTGGGATTGATCAGCCATTAGCAGACAAGTATCCCAGGTCGCCCCACTTTCTTTCTTTGGCACTCAAGTTTCTGAGGGATCATGATTAACTTTGTAGTCTATTTATAGAACCTGTAAATTAATTTCCTGTTTTAAGTATAGCTGGCAAAGATGTTTTTCCTGCTATATAGGCGATCTTTCTCCTCTTGTGATTTTTCTGTACAAATCATACAGCGTTTTTGGAGGTTAAATATTTAGTTTCCAAAACTCCCATGTTGTGTGTATTCCCTGCCTAAACCATAGCTATGTGTGGTTGCCATGGTTGCCTGTTGTTTTTGACCCTGCACACCTGTGGAGGGTAAGCTGAGTGAACATCATCATTCTTTCCATTATTTTGTCTGGTTCACAAAGGCAGTAGGGATAATGAATATGAGTGAAGATGGGTCTACCTGTGTCAGGATAGATGGCATTTGGGACTGCCTTGGTAATCTCGTTTTTTTTTTTTTTTTTTTTTTTAGCAGATGTGACAATCAACCACATAGGAGGTCAGTCTAACAGCTGGGTTCCCAATTAAGAAGTAGTTTTAAAATGTGGAAAATGAAGAAGTTTAATCCTCACTGTCCTCACGTGTAACTTCTGAGCAGTACCCGTGATCTCGCAAGATCTTTGAGGAGTGTGCTGTGTTATCTCGGTGGACATTTAAACCTGTGAACTGCAACATGTCATCAAGCAGAAGCATGGTTGTTACAACTCTCTGTTATTTTGTTGTTGTTGTTTTGTTTTAGACTGTTGAGCTCTGTAAAGGGCAAGAAATTTGCCCAAGATGGCCAGACTAGGAAGGCTCATCCCCGTGTGTGTTCCATTTGATACTTGTTCATTGGTGACCTGTAAGAAAATCATCCCGAGATCAGCCATTTGTGTCATTGAGTGTCATTGTTTTCAAATTTGTGTTCACAAGAAGGTGACAGTTCTAAGTAAGTAGAAATTTCACACACCTGGTTGGGATACCATATTAAACATTTATAACTTTAATAACTATTTCTGATATTCTCATCTTCACCAGAAGAGGCCACTATGACCCAACGTAAGGTATTTCATATGAACCTGAATAATTCCATTTGGTTTTGAAAATTGACATGTACTTCAAAAAGCAATAATTAGGAATGCTGGCTTACTTTTCTCTTTCTTCCCCTTTTAAAATCGCTGCTCCCTCTCCTATCAGACAGTTAGCTCTCTTCTCCCTGATTCTGTGGAAGAAGCCAAGGTTTCAGAGACAGACATTCATGGATTCACGGCTTGATTCTAACACCAAGGCCAAGTGCTTCATGTTTAACTTATATGAAAAGACAATAATAGAACCAATTTCTTCACTTCTTTAAAAAATTTATTTTCATAAACATAATTAAAACCTTACCCATTGCCCAGAAGACTATAAATAAGTACCAGCTCCAGTGCCCCAGGAAGTTCAGATATGTACCTGTCTATACTTGCTGTTCTGTTAGTACATATTATTAACAAACTACCCTCATCCCTTTGATAGAAAATATGACTGAAGAATGACAACTTGGTTTATGCTTCCACACCAGGTGGTGGAAAGATGGGTGGACAGGCACTCTCCAGGATGTTTACTAGGCTGAAATTGCAAGGAGTCATTACTGATCCATACAGTAGAATCCTGGATTCGTAAGCTATTAATACCTCAAATGACAAACATGCATGGATTTTCAAATAGAAAATATAAACACAAATAAATAATTGCTGCTCACTTCGGTTTTTATGTATCACTACTGCTAGGAAATCATTTTCGCAAACAGTGAATGCAGAGGTAGAAACTAGATTACTGTAAGAGAGAGTTCTTCTGTAGCCTTTTAATACAGACCCAAGCCTTGAATTTGGGTTGAGGTATTAGACTTTTATTTCACCTTTATCACAAGAAAGTGTTATTCAAGTACAGTGGAGAACTTACTCAGTTCATAAATTGTAAGATGGAAAACACTGGTGATTGAGAATGCCCTTTGAATAGTAAGTTCAAAGAGTACAAGAAGTAAGGCATACTTACTGTAAGGAATTCTCTCTTTTATGTGTGTATATGCACACTTGTGTGTGTGTGTGTGTGTGTGTGTGTGTGTGTTTGCATACCTGTTTGTAGTCTATTGTAGTCTTGCATGTAGAGGTCAAACAGCAGCCGTGGTGTCTTCTTCAGAAAGCATCATCCACTTCCTATGAATATGGTCTCCCCCAAACCTAAAGCTCACCATTAGGCTCAACTAGATATCAAGTGAGTCCCCAGGATCCTCCTGTCTCTGTGTACTGAGCTCCAGGGTGAGAGGCACTCTTCATCTTGGTCAGCAGTTTTGCAGGGGTTCTGAGAGCGGACCTCGGGCTCTCAGGCCTGTACAGCATGCACTGTACAGACAGGACCATCTCCTCTGTCCTACAGTACCATCTCCTCTGTCCCACAATTGCTTCTCTAGAGTTTGCCACTCTCCACAATATCTTAAAGATAAGTCCAGGAAGATAAAAAAAAGAACCATCATTACTGAAGTATCTTTCTAGTAATTTGTAGGCAGAGATGTGACAGCTGTCCCTGGCACACAAAGTTGAGCAGGAACAAAGTGTGACTCAAGTAGATTTTTAAATTATAAAACACACCTCAGCCTGGTGGTGCTGGCGCACACCTTTAAACCCAGCACTCAGGAGGCAGAGGTAGGCAGATACATCTCTGTGAGTTCCAGGCCAGCTTAGTATACGAGAGCTAGTTCCAGAACAGGCTCCACAAACTACAGGAAATCCTTTCTCAAAAAAATCTCTCATTTTGCATTAATAAATATTTTATACATCATATATGCACCTAGGTTCAGTGTATGAGACTTAACACGCTATTTGTCTCTCTGAGTAAGAACAATGGAGTGCACGAGAATGCTCTAGTGGCTGGAGACTTCGACACTTGCCATACCAGCCTTGGGTTCCTTTACAGAGATGAGTGCAGGAAATGGAGAAGCCACATGTTTGGAAACAGGCTTCATTTTCATGTCGCATGTTTACTTCCACAAACTTATTGGTAAATATATACATAGTATCTACCTTTCATACAGCATAGAAACATGACTCTGTCTCCTTCCTGCATCATCAATGACCTTCTTCTAGTGGAGGCAACACTTCTCGAAGACTTTTATTCTTCCTTATTTCACTTTCCAAAGGAAAGCGTGTAGTATTTCAGTCCTATACCATGCAAGTGATTGGTAGTGCACAGCTTATTCCTTAAGGCAGCATTTAGCATTGTTCTAAGTGATCACAGGAAAACATGGGTTACTATTATTCTAAGTCAAGAGCTGGGATTTTTAACATATAGAGGTGGAATTCATATCTGACTCCTAGACTGCAGTCAGAACTGAAAGTTGGGAAAATATTGGCCCAAGGAGAGCATCTATTGATGTGGTTTTCCTATATGGTCATGTTGTCATTATGTTTAGACTCATGGACATGTGCTCTCCTCAATTTAGTTAGAGAAACTCCTTATTGCAATGGTTGGTGGTCAGTGCAGCAAAGAAGGATGCTTAAAAGAAATTTCACTCTAGCTCAAAATTGAAAATAATAGATGGTTGTTTATTTAGGGGTAGGCTCACAAATCAGAATCCTCTGCTGGAATGGAGAACAGAAACCTAATCCTGCAGCCGGAAAAAAAAGAGAGCAGACACATGATTTACATCTGCATAAATAGTATAACCCCAGTGGGCAGTTAACTTAAAGGTTATTGGCTTCAAACAGCCAATAACCTTGCAGAGACTCACAACTGTCAGAAGTGTTGGGGGTAAGTGACTGTGAGTCGCAGCTATAGCCAGGAAATCTATGTCACTCCCAACTCCAAGGCTCAGGGATCATCAAAGAGAGGGGGTGGGAATAATGCAATAGTCTGAGAGTAGGGAAAAATATTGTGAAATGGTGTCCTATGGGCAGGACATGACCATTGCTCACATTAACTCACAGCAGTTGCAGTTTCTGCAAAAGATCAAGCCAGGAAAGCTTCCAGCGTGGAGTGGGAAGGAGCTCCCAAACCTCATACCTAACTGAGGGGCATTGACAGCGGATGGCTGGTGAGTTCTTGGAGAAGGAGAAGCACTGGGAAAGATGGTTATGAGTAGAAAACTCATTCCATAGTGGATAACTCCATATACATGTGCATATGGGTAGCACCTACTCAGTGGGATAGTTTATATATCTGCATACATACCTACATATGTATATACGTGTTTATGCACACACACATACACACACACATAGACACAAGAAAGAGAAAGAGAGATGATATGATGTTTGGATGGAGAGATATCCTGAGGTAGGACTAGGGGGCATTGGAGGGAGTGTGGATAAGTATAATTAAGACACATTGTGGACATGTTTAAAATTTTCCAATCTATCTATCTGTCTGTCTATCTGTCTATCTATCTATCTATCTATCTATCTATCTATCTATCTATCTATCTACCTATCTATATGATATAATATAAAGTGTGCCTGCATTGGTAGTTAATAGAAGTGATTTTTAAAATAATGAATAGTTTATAAAAATCTTTTTAGTATGCAGTCTTATGATTGACAAATAAGATCTACTTTTGTTCTCAGCAATCCTGAACGAATATTTTCTTTGATGAGAGTTGGATGCTGGAGGACTTTAAGAGAGTCTGTTAACACGATGGCATCCCTATAGGCCAGCATGCTACAGCCTGACCTCAAGTGATCCCAGCATGTCCACCTGCTAGGAAGTTTGCAATCTCCTACTCTACTCCACCTGCAAACTGGAGTTTGTGGGACCTTTTAAAAATCACTGCCTTTAAGAACCTTGTCTATTGCATGCTCCTTGTTTCTGTGCTAAGACACCATAAACATTGGTAGCAAAAGTGTGGAAATTTGATTTATAAAAAGAATCTCTAGTGGAGTTGCTGCTGTTTGTAAGCCAACTCTGTACAGTTTTGCTGGCATAAGATACAGGGTTGAATATCTCTCCTGCTGCAGTGCCCTCTACTGAAGATTCTTTCTTTACATACTCCAATGGCAATGTAAATATCCAAGATCTGTACAAATAAGAACATGCTGGCTACAATAAAGATTGAAATCATACATTGAGTGTTCTCAACATTAACTCTATAGCTCTAAAATTTGAATTAAGATTTCAAGTAGCTCAGGGTGGCTTTAAACATTATCCCTGATCTGTAACGATTGCCTTCATGATAATGCTATAGTAAGAACATTTTCTTTCTGTAAAACATAAATGCCTGTATGCATGTGTGTGTGTGTGTGTGAGTGTGTGTGTGTGTGTGTGTGTGTGTGTGCGCGCACGTGCAATGTGTGCACACTTGTTTGAGACAGTCTCTTGTTTGCTAGGATAGTTGTACTGGAAGCTTCTGGGCATTTGCCTGTATCCACCTTCCATTTACCTTAGGAATGCTGGGAACAGAGGGATGGTATTGAATTTTACATAGGTTCCAAACTCAGGTCTTCATACTTAAATAGCAAACAATTTATTCACAGCGCTATCTCTCTAGGCTACAAGATGCAGTTCTTTTTTTCACGTGAGTTAGGAAGGGGACAGAGCAGTCAAAACTCTGCCTTAGCACATGCGCTTATACTCCCGTCTCACCGCCCAATGACTTCTTGCTTGTCTCAGACTTTAATGCTGTGCTGAAATTGGATATTCCTATCAACATTTTTCATTCCTGCTAATAAACTTGTTTGGTGTCTCTCTTGAGGCTCAGGGTAGGGCTGATTTAGTCTTGGCTCCTTTTGAAGAAAGTCCTTTTGACCCAACAGATGGCAGTGTGCTGTCAGCTAGGAAGGAGAAATTCCCGTTTTAAAAGACCAAACCCACAATTGCTATCTTCTTTCTTTCTCCCTCAAGCGTAGTTTATGAAACATTAATCAATTCAGAGAGGCTAATAAAATGCCTGGAAAATGGATCCCAATGTTACTTAAATTATGGCCGTTTATCAGTAAACAGAGGGAATTTATGGGCCAGGTATTGGAGTAAACTAAAAACAAAGCTAGTTAAAACAGACTGGTTGCATGATAAAGTCTGGAGACATTTTAATGCGTACAAGGTTTTAATTTGTCACTGAATTTGGGGCCAATTTGATTTTCCTTTTTTTTCTTCCTTCACTGAGTTGAGTTAGGCTATCTTTATGTCTAAGTCAAATAGTTTATGCAACAAATTCTATAGTGAATTATGGAATAATCTCTTCAACATGGTTAAAGTTTTTTTTTCTTCCATAGAGAACTAACATTTATTTTTTTTTCCTAAATTAGTACTAAAAAGGGTTGGGATCAGTTTGACATGACATTTTGTTGGACAACACCTTGGTGTTCACGGACAGGGATGAAGATAAAGGAGAGACCTATGTTTAGAGAATTCCAAAAGACGGAATGCTAGACTGTAATCAGAAGGAAACTATGTTGATAGACTGGTTGAAGACAAAGAAAGTACTTTCTGATCACAAATGTTGGGTAGAACAAATTTGTCCACTTCACAGAACATTCAGAATTATTCAAGGTGAAGCCAGCACTACCTTAAGTAAGACAGTCAGTTATGGGTAGCACTCATGAGATGCAGTGAGAGGCCCTTAAAGAATTAAGAGAAAATGAGGGACTGGAGTGATAGATATCTCAGTGGTTAAGAGCACCGGCTGCTTTTCTAGAGGACCCGAATTAAGTTCCCAGCACCCACATGGTGGCTCGCAACAGTCTGTAACTTCAGTCCCAGAAGATCAGATGCTTCTTCTGGCCTCCACAGGCACTGTATACATGTGGTACCCAGATATACATGCAGGCAAAACACACACAGAGACACAGACACACACAGACACACACAGACACACACACACACACACACACACACACACATATATATATACAAAACAAAATGGAAAAAAGACATGAGGTTTAGAAGACATGTTGAGAGACGTCTTGGGAAGTTGAAAGGAATAGTGAAAGGGTAGGTATGATAATAATATATTGCGTACATGTATGACATTCTCAAAGAAAAAATAAAATACATTTGAATGAGACTAGGCTCCATCCAGGATAATTTGGGGAGGCTAGATCTTATTAAAGTTCAACATTTTGCAATGGGCATTGACATAAATTCTATAGATAAGTGTGGATTTTATGTTTATTTTGTATGTTTAAAGCCTTGTAAACATCATGTCTGATGTCCCAAAGTACAATATGACAGCATGCAAGATACTAGGTTGGGAACAGGGACATACAAGTTTTGCCACTACTCCTCTCCAGACCCATGTTTTTCTTTTTTTTTTTTTATTTTTTATTTTTTTATTTTTTTTGAAAGTAATTTTATTAAATTATAAAAAGTTTCCATTTACGCCCCTCCTCCCAACGCCCTCCCACTCCCCCCTCCCTCTCCTCCTCCCTCTTTGTCCCCAAGGGCAGTCAGGGTCTCCTGCCCTGTGGGAAGTCCAAGTTCTTCCCCCCTCCCTCCAGGTCCAGGAAGGTGAGCATCCAAACAGACTGGATCCCAAAAATCCAGTATATGCAGAGGAAACCAGTCCCAGTGTCATTGTCAATGGCTTCTCAGAAAGACTGCAGGCCAGCCACATTTAGAAAATCCGGCCACATTCAGAGAATCTGGTTGGATCACATGCTCGTTCAGTCACGGTCCATCTGGCCTTGGTAAACTCTCATTAGATCAGTCCCCTTGTATCAGTGGGTGATAGCATCCCTCGCAGTCCTTCGTCATTTTCTTTGTCCTTCTGCTCCTCATTTGGATCTTGGGGGGCTCAGTTCGGTGCTCCAACGCGGGCCAGGTAAAGTAGAAAAGATTACTCTGAAGTCCCCAATAACACTAAAAGTCTATTATTATTTTTTTTACCAAACGCAGAACATAATAGATGTCATAAAATTTAATGATCTCATTAACACAAGTGGTAAATTATATTTTACAATAAAAGGCTGGGTTACTCTTCAGTAAGTCGCGAAGCGAGTCGTGGATTGCAAGTGTTTTTCTGACGTCAACAGAGTTTGGGAGAAGTAAATCTGAACTAGAAAGTAAGATTCAACTCAATCTGTGGGCAGCTTAACTCCTTCTTTGCTCCACTTTGATGGGTGTTTAAGGACAATTTCCATGTGCTTGGCACTTGACACGATTGATGATAGAGTAACCACAAGTTACATTCTATCCTGCCTCTTAATATTCAGAGCATAATAAAGAGATTGAATTAAGAAACAGAGCATGGAAAGATATATGCTGAGTGAAATACTGACAGACATGAGTCAGACTGAGGCATTCTGAAAACACACTTTTTTCTGTGTTCCTCAACTTGTTTCAAGAGATCTTACCTTTCTTAGGAGATTTATGGTTGATGCTATCATCATGGTCTCACAGTCTTTCCCTTGAAGGGGAGCCAGCATCTCTACACAGAGCTTGAATTTGTTTCCCCAAACTGAAGTCATAAGATTCCACAGCTTGTTGAAATCTAAAGTCAATTTTCTCCCAGTCATAGAGACTAGAAACTCAAAGTCAAGGTATCAGTAAGCTATGCCCTGTGCAGTGTTGGAAGACTCTACCATGGGCTATCCTAGCATCTGGTGTGGCTGACCCTCCTTGCTCTCCCCTGGCTTAAGGAAACATGATCATAAATTCATCTCTCTTAGGATGGCTTTCTGTCTGTGCCTTTGTTATGTCTTTGTGGCAACCATCATGGTCTTTGCAAATCAGGACCCTTCCTCATCATCAAGAGCCTCAAGTCAATTGATTATATGAACAATTGTCTTATTTCCTTAACACAGTCTTCTGCACAGTTTCTGGGTTGGTGTGAACATTTAGAAGATTCTGTAGGGTTTTTTTTTGAGATTTTGTTAGGAAAATTTATATGTGTTTTGATCTTCGTGCACATTTTATGTGTTTGCTAAGAGAAATATAATTGTATGCACACTCATTTGAGTGCAGTGCTGTTTCCATCTGGTGATTCATCATATGCAGTCCATCACAGACAGCTGTGCTCTGGGATGGGATGATGACAGGTAGTGAGAACCCTAGAAGTACCTAGAACTCATGGAGTTTGGTAGGTACTTTCCTTACGTCTACCACATCAGAATGAAGTGTACTTTCCAGGCTCCTGTTGATCTTTCAGAAGCAACTCTGAGGTAATCCAGGGAGAAAAGTTAAAGTAAAAGGGGACAGACAATTGGAGGGATCTTGGAACAAAATAATTAGCCTTGGAATTATTGAAAGTATGAAGAATTCTTGACAACATAATGATTCCTCTAAATTCCTTCCCAATTTTCATCAATTAAAAATCAATTTTGAATTTACTTATCTTGCCATTAGGAATGACATATTTAATATGAGGGCTTTAAACAATGACAGCGTGAAATCCTTGCATGATAGATGTGCCGTTAAGCCCTCAAAACATAACTTGAACATTAAGACAAGATTTATGCCCTTTCTATTTATTCAGTTGCTGGTGAATTTTCATTGACAGAGATTTTGCTTTTGCAAAACATGAAGGAATTTGGTATTCTGAAATCTTAGGTGTTTGCTATTCATAGATAAGAGCCCAACTGTGAATTTTAACTGAATATGTTCTCTCTTAAATAATTTAAATTTGCTTTCTTTCTCATTTTGCTTTCTCTCCTGTGTCTTCCCTTCCTGGACTTTTTTCTGTTCTCCTTTTTCCCTCATATGCATTCTTACTTGCCCTCTCTTTCTCTGTATCTCTGTCTGTCTGTTTCTGTCAGACTCTCTCTCTTCCTCCCTTTCTTCCCTGCTTTGACTTTGTCCTTCTTTCTTCTTTTCTTTCCCTCTTCCACTTCTGGACCAGATATAGTCTAAAATGAAGACTCGGGTATTGTTAGTGAGTGTTTCCTTTGTAAAATTATTCTAAAAGATGACAGCAGACAGAACCCCAACTTTTCATCAAAAATAGATGTAAAAGTTGCAAAGTCTAGAATCATAAAGTGGAGTCTCAAAATGAAAGAATAGAGGATGAAGTGGAGACTAAAACCAGATTATTCTGAGTTCACTCAATGTGTTTAGAAATACAGAACAGAGCCAATCAATGTCAGTACTTGCCTCTGCACACTGGGAGGACATCATCACCTCCTCGGTGTGACCCATTAGGAAAAGATGACTGCTTTGCACAGGGGGGTGCACACAATTAGCAATTGTTTATGTTTTTCAGTAATTGCTGGATGCACAGTTACCTAGCAAATCTCTGGAACTCATATCCAGCAAAACCTTTGACCAGAGAGGTCTTGAATCCACAGAGAGTGTTACTAGTATTAGAAACCTCTGAAGTTTGAATTTTGTCTCCTCTCCATTTGAAGATAAGATTTTTGAGAAGCCCCATGGTTTCACGTGTCACTTTTTGTAGCTTTCCCCATGCTATTGGGGTTCTACCCTGAAATTTCTTGCCTATAGCTATGACCTGAAATGTTTTCTCTAAGCTTTCCTTTAGTAGCATCAGTGTTTTCAGTTTTAAATTAAACTCTCTGATCCAGTTTGATTTGTTTTTTGTACAGGGTCAGAGCTATAGATCTAATTTTATCCTTTTGCAGATGGATGTCTAGATTTGCAAATACCTTTGTTGGAAAGGCTGCCATTTGGTTCAGGGTGTGTTTTTTTTTGACAATTTTGTCAAAAGTTTATGTGTCCGTGTGGATTCATCTTCATGTCTTCTATTATATTATCTTGTTTACATTCCTATTTCATGATGGGCAGTAACATGCTGTCTGTGGTGTGGTTTGAGATCAGGTTATAATATTGTGCCTCTTGTCACGTCCTTTCTGCATAGAACTTTCTTGATTATCCATGGTCTTCATTCTTCTCTTCAGTGTTTAGGAGTGTTATTTTCTATTTCTGAAAAGAACATTAGTCAACTTTTCGATTTACAGGAATTTCACGGAAATAATAGATTTTACAGATTTCATTAGGAGGCACCAACATTTTCACAATATTGATTCTGGCAATTGAAGAGCTTGTAAGCTTTTTCCAACATTTAGTATCTTCTCTAATTTATATTTTTTCTGTGTCTTAAAGTTGTTTTGCTGTGAAATATTGTCTTCTGGATGTGGTATGGTCTTTGCACCCATGAACTCACAACAGAAGTAGGTACCTACTGAATACCTACAAAAAAAACGACCCCTTGACATTCCATAACAGAGGAGGAGCTCATTAGACCCCACAACTCACTGAGATCCATTGACAGGTAATGGCTGTGGGTGAGAGGAGTCATATTTGTCAGTGAAATAGCCACTGGTAAACTGTCTTTACTTGAGTATATAGTCCCTAATCCCCATTCTCATGTGGGTAGTGTTCATGAAATGAAGTGGGATATGAACAAACAAAAGATAAGAAAGTAAGATAGTTACTTGTTGGGAAAAGGGAGGGGCAAGGAGAGGACATGAAGGTTTTTATGCACGTGGATGTACATGTTTATATGACCATGTGTATCTCTGTGTGGCAAAATTGTGAAATAATAAATAAAACAAAAGTAAAGTTTTAAGCCCACCATGTGGGAAGAAGAAAGAAAAGCAATGGCTAAGGGCACAAGAAGAGAATCATGAAACATCTTCATTTCTACTTTGGTAATGAAGACTCTGGTTAAACAAATATTTGCAATATACATTTTCCTAAGGATAGGAACAGGAGGCAAAATACAATTGAATGGGGGATACGTTCTAGGCTTCTGCAGCATGGTATGGTAACTATACTCAGTAACAAGTGTTTGAAAAATAACTAGGAAGGAATAGGTGAAAGGTTCCAACACAGAGAATAGCTGTGGGATTGTAGAGGGGTTAATTTACCCTGATTTGATTATCACACAGAGTATACACATATCACATCATGCTAGTTTACCATGCAAACAAATACCAGTATTGTATGTGGATTAGTTACAAAGAGATTCTAGGTAGTGTCGTTTCCAAGTGTGTGGAAACAAATTTAGTAACTAGACAATGGTGTGCCAATACTTTTGAATACTCACTGTGGTCTGTTTATATTCTTTCTCATTGCTTTTCCTCATAGAAACTTTACGAAGCAAATATTATTGTTTCTATCTTCCAGATGACAACAATGGGCCTGTGAGGTTTGTAGTATCTTACCCTAGAGGAACCTTGCCAGCTATATAAATCTAAGCATCTCTGAAGGTCTAGAGAGCCATCTGTCCTGAATACCACACAGACTCATAGCAATAAAAATTCTCTTATCATAGTCCATATGCAGGGTTTATATATATATATATATATATATATATATATATATATATATATATATATATATAAAAGTTTTCAGGAGAGGCCTGTTTCAACCATTACTTACAAAATGCAAATAGCATACATGCCAATGAATCCTGTTTACCTCTCCAAGCATCAATACCACACAGATATTGCTAGCTTCTCTTGTGTTTTACTGTTCTCTCAGTGTGACACATTAATAATCTCCTGTGATCTGCTTTGAGAACACTAGAAATGAGCTCAGAATTCCAGAATGTGCAATTTATGTTTTACAAAAGTAAAAAAAAAATGATGCTCTCAAGATCAGAGACTTTGAAACTTCTAGGTGGCCTCTTCAATATTTTCTATTACCATCAAAAGTTAATGCAAATAACTCCATAATACCCACTATCTGGACTAATAATTGGTATCAAGCTGGTGGATTCGTTGCTTACATTTAAATATTTTTAGAAAGATTAATCTCAATAGACTCCTCTCTCTGATGAATGAGTGATCCAAGCCATCATTATAAACTTCACAAAGAAATGCTTTGGAAGTGTGGTAGATAGGCATTTCAGAGTTCTCAGGAAGTGTCAGTTTGTTATCTGTGAAAGATAAAGATTTCAGTGTGCTGAATCGACAGTTGGTGGGAGCTTTAGGAGCATGGGGAGAGGGACCTGCCTATTTGCTAATAATGTGAGGAACTTTCAATGTCTTATACACCATAAATTGCTGTATATTCTAATTTCATTCTGTTGCTGTAACAAACACTACAACCAAATGCAACTTGGAGAAGGAAGTGATTTATTTGGCTTACAGATTTCAGTCTGTCATTGGGGGAAGTCAAGGTAGGAACTAAAGCAAGAACTGGGAGGAGAAATCATGAGGAAATGCTGCTTGCTAACTTGCTAATGGACTCATGCTTAGCTAGCTTTCTTTTTTTATAAAAGTTTATTAATTTATAAAAGTTTCCATTTCCGCCCCTCCTCCCAACACCCTTCCACTTCCCCCACTCCCTCTCCTTCTCCCTCTCCATCCCTAAGAGCAGTCAGGGTTTCCTGCCCCGTGGGAAGTTCACTTTCCTCCCCCCTCCCTCCAGGTCTAGGAAGGTGAGCATCCAAACAGACTGGATCCCAAAAATCCAGTATGTGCAGAGGAAACAAGTCCCAGTGTCATTGTCAATGGCTTTTCAGAAAGACCCCGTGCCAGCCACATTCATAGAATCTGGCCACATTCAGAGAATCTGTTTGGATCATGTGCTCATTCAGTCCCAGTCCAACTGGCCTTGGTGAATTCTCATTAGATCAGTCCCCTTGTATCATTGGGTGAACGCACTCCTCACGGTCCTGTCTTTCTTGTTCATGTTCTCCCTTCTTCTGCTCCTCATTTAGACCTTGGGAGCTCAGTCCAGTGCTCCAATGTGGGTCTCTGTCTCAATCTCCATCCATCAACAGGTGTAGAGTCCAGAACCACCTACATGGTGAATGGTGCCCTGCAGAGTGGGATGATCCTCTTTCCATCAATAACAGTCAAGAAAATCCCCCACGTACATGCCCACGGACCAATCTGATCTTGAGAATTCTTCAGTTGAGATGCCCTTCTCAGGTGACTAGTTTGTGTCAAAGTTGACAGTTCAGATAACTAGGACCTTTTCTAATGGAAAACGGAGGATTTAGAGAAAACATGTATTCAATGACTAAACCTAAGCTCAGGGGCTTCACTGACTCATGTAAGGATGAGGTAATCTCTGCCCGGTAGAACACATACATGTTATACTGTAACAAGGAGGTTGCTTGTTTGTTCTCACCCACTTAGCCCTGAAATAATCACATAGAAACTAGATTATTTGAATCACTGCTTGGTCCATTATCTCTAGCTTCTTATTGACTAAGTCTTACATATTAATTTAACCCATTTTCTATTAATCTGTGTATTGTCACATGACTGTGGCTTAAAAGCTAAAATTCCATCTAGCTCCAGTGAAATTACATGGCTTCTCTCTGGCTCCACCTCCTTTCTCACAGCATTCAGCTTAGTTTTTCCCACCTAGCTTTGTTCCCCTATAGCTCTACTATAGGCCCAAAGCAGTTTATTCATTTATCAATGGTAAGCACACAGAGGGAAATCCCACATCACCTCCCCTTTTCTGTTTAAATAAAAAGGGAAGGTTTTAGCTTTAACATAGTAAAATTACATATAATAAAATAGGTACCAAGTAAGAATTATAGTTACAATATTTATATCTATTTTATCTTTTATCATTACTAAGAAAAACTATATAGATTCTTCAACTCCATCAAAAACTACAGAAGGATACAATATTATCTAAGTTAACATGAAGTGCATTGTAAGCAACTTAAAAAACTCTAGAATTCACAGAGACATCTAACAGTCTGGACAGTCACCCAAAGTTCTTGTGTACCAGTGGGACATCCATCTCTAGCCTACAGGTCCATAAAATCCAGCAGACTTTTCCATGAAGTAGGAAAATTTAAAGACAGGTCCACCTTTATTGGCAGGTTGTCAGTTGTAACATGAGGGCCAGCTTGTTGGGGTATCTGTTTCCGCCCGGTATCCCACAGCCGGCAAGTCCCAGAGAAAATCAATCACACAGAGATCTCTATAAGGTATAAAGCTGATTGGCCCATTTGGTCAGGCTTCTTTTTAGTCCTTGTAACTTATATTAATCCATTATCATTATCTATGTTAGCCACAGGACTCAGTACCTTTCTCAGCTGGGCAGGTTACATGCTGCTTCCTCGGTGCTCTGGGCAGGAATGGCAGAGGGAGCTTCCTGCTTCCCAGAATATTCCTGTTCTCATCGTCCCGCCTCTACTTCCTGTCTGGTTGACCCACCTATACTTCCTGCCTGACCAATCAGTGTTTTATTAAAATACACGATTGACAGAACACAGACAATTCTTCTGCACCAGTCAGTCACATTTTTTCTGTGTCCTGCAGAATGTTTGGCAGACTTTAATATGAAGCAGGAACCCTGAAAGATCATCACACCTTTAGGCAAGTTCAGGAGTCATTTCTCTGTGGGTCCAGTATGTCCAGTTAAGCAGTCCAAGAAAGAGTGATTTCTTGCCCAAATACCTTGCAAACTCCATAAGTAGCCTCTTTGATGCTCATCTTTCTCTTGAAGTAGATTGGTGCTGCCAGGAGCAGATGTGTCTCATTGTCACAAAAAATCCTTAGTTTTTAAACAGTTTAAATGCCATATTCTGAAGGTCCCTGAAAGATCTAACTAAAATATATCTCTATATATCTAGAAAACCTAACTAACATGACTACAAGCTTGACTACTATTTTTAAATGAACTGCTCAATCACAGTGCCTTAATCAAGAGCAGAAATATACATATACATGGCATAACAAAATTGAACTTAAATTTGTAAACCAAGATCCATAACAATGCAAATCTATATAGAATATCCCCCTTTAAATGTAAACAAACATTTATAATTGTTCAGGGAGTTTGGGCATAGTTTTCTAGAATATTTCCTGCTGACTGGGGTGCTGGTAATCAGGTCTTTTATTGTGTATTCTGTGTGCTAGGTTCATCTCAGTAAGCAGTTGGGAAAGTAATTTTGGGGGTTGGGGTGTTCATGGTGACCTTTCAGGGGTCTTGGTCCATCAAATCATATTAATCTGGAAGCAATCCATAGGTTCTTATCCTCTGTGGAAACAAAATAATAACCTCTTTTCCAAAGCAACATATTCTTAGACCCAAATTCTGAAGTGAAGATACCTTTGTAATATACGTGCTGGTTTAGCTTAACAGCTCATATAATGAAATGTCTCTCTGTATTTAGCTCCTTCACAGTCAAAAATTCAAAGAAAACACAATAATATTTATAATCCAGACTCTGTGAATTTTTCATCTTTACATGGCTTCTTTGTTTACTCCTTTTAATCTATGACTGTCTGTACTCTGTTTCTTTAAAGACTTTACCTGTTTTTTTTTAAAAATCATTTACTTCTTTTTATAACTATATTCTTTTTCTTCTCTCTCCCAAACCTACATACATTTATCCAACACTGTGACTCATCTAGAGCTCTTTTATGTTTGAATGTATCCTATTGTGTATCTGAAATCTGAAATTATATTTTGTCTTGAAGAGCTTTTAAAATGGTAAGCAGCATTGGTTGCAGCAGCAGTGGATGCTGGCTCTACCTCTCTTCACTTTTAAAATGGTGGACATATCATTACTGCCAGCTCTGGGACCACCAGGTAGGAGCCATGCTCAACACTTTAGAGAATGAGCACGCAGCATATAAACACTTTTTATCTGAGTAATAGCTAAATATATCATGCAGAGCATTGCACAGCCTGGAAATACCTCTGTGTATGGCAGCAGGAATCCACCATACTCTCCTGCCTGAGCACTCCTAGCAGTCCTGATCCTGCCACCTGCCCAGGTGGAGGAGGGGTCACTGAGCTGAGGGCATGGTCTTAGTTACTTTCTCAAGGGGACACACAAGCACCTGGGTCCACAAACCTCATTCAAGTGCTCCATAGCCAAACCTCCAGAAAGAGTCAGAGTTCATGCCAGCAGCATGGCCCAGAAAGCCAGCATTTCAAAACTGCAGCTTTTTTTCCCCAAAGGAGCTGCAGTATGCCACGAGCAAGTAAAGCCCATTTGGGAAAAATAAATGTGACTAAATTTTGTTTTTTAACATCTAGAATTCCTTTGCAAGTTCTCTCAGGTTTTAAGTGGATTTTAGTTGGTCATGTGGGTACCAATTTGTAGCAAGGAGGTTGCTTGTTTATTTCCGGTCACGTAGCCCCGAAGTAATCACACAGAAACTATTATTTAAATCACTACTTGGCCCATTTTCTCTAGCTTCTTATTGGCTAACTCTTACATACCTCAGTTCAGGGATTTCCCTGACACATGTAAGGATGAGGTAATCTCTGCCCTGTAGAACATATACATGCTCTACATGAAGAGCATATGTGGGATTATTTTATGGACACCCTGTGGCCAAGGCTCTGACTTACTATGGTGGAGGTCATATGCATTGGAGATATTGAGTAGAAATCCGTCCCATTTAGCCCTGTATAGCAGTACGAACCCTCAAAACATTCTTCATCAGAGTTGAATTTCCCATCCTAACTGCACAGGGTAGCAGGGTTCTACCAGTCTTTCTCTGAAAGAGGTTTGCTATCGTGTTTATAGAATAGGATTCAAGCAACAAAGAGAGCAGGAGTCAGTTTCTAAGTACAGATTAGTATAGTTCTATAGGACCAGATCACAAGTATCAGGATACAGGGCAAGGTGTCAAGGGAATGATGCACAGTTGAATCTGTGGAGGCAACATCTGCCCAAGTCCTCCTTCCTATCTAGTGTGGAAAGATAGGTAACAATTAATATAGTCTATTTAGGTCAGAGTTCCTAAGAAGCAGAGGTAAAATCACATCATTTGATGTGAATTCAGACTTTCTGTAAAAACTTATATGTAGAGAGATTTTGAAGAAAGAGAGTGATCATTCTTTCTTTTGTCATCAGGCCCTGTTGTGAAGGAGTTCATGGAAGGCTTGGCTGTTTCCCTGAGGTCATTAGAACTCACCTTGAGCATCCCAGACTCACAGTACTGGGACTGAATGTAAACGCACTAGAGTGAATATTCCAATGAAACATAGAGTCAGCACGTACTCACACCTTGGTATGGTTCTTGCCCCCGAAGAGTCATGTCCACCTGTTTGTGACTGGGACCATGTTTGTCTAGTCCTTGGCCAAAAAGCAATGAAAGCTCATGAATGACCCGAGCATCTTCACTACAGATGTCATCTTTCATAACAGAATCAGAAAACTGAAAGAGGTTCTGAAGTTTCTGCCACAAAACAACAAGAAATGTTTCTAAAAGGAAAAGAAGTGTAAGAAGGAAATAGGAAGTGACAACAAGAAAAAAGCCCTGTTCCCTTCTGCATGCATCTCAAGTGAGGGCCAGAGACTGGCTGACCAGCCCAGAGTGTGGCTTTATGTCAGTGCGTCCTATCCTAGTCCATCCACAGTTCATTCTCTATCTTCTGGCTTCAGGATGGAATCCCCTCTAGCTATTTCACTACTTGATTTCTATCACTTTTTAAATATAAGAAAAAATTTTAATAACAATATTTAAAGGAAGACAGAGGTAAATGTTATTGGAATGGAAGCTTTTACTTATTTTAAACAATTTTCCCAGTGCCTCATAATGCTAAAAAAAATTTTAGTTTATTATTCAGCTAAATGTCAATGAAATATTAGCTGCAATCTAAATGTATCAGAAACCAATTCCTCCAGCTGGAAACACACTCAAATGTACAAGATTAATAGCTTTTTGCTTCCCAGGAATCCATAGTACATTAACAACGACAAATGTGTTTATGCAAAATATTGTCTGAAGGTATTGGAAGATTGTCTCAATGAACATGATTGTTATTATAATTATGAAATGAAAATAATAAACTCCTTCAGGGAGTCCAAAACTCTTTCTTGAGAAAAATTTTATGATTTCAATCTGAGCTTTAAAATGTTTTATCATTAACCAAAGAAGAGAGAAGAGCAGTTTATAAAAAATAAATGAGGAAACATGTAAAAAATGACAACTCAGAGCTAAAAACCAGATGCACAATCACAAATAGAGAACTTTAGAGAAAAGGGGTTCTGTGTGTCTATTCAATCAGTTTAAATAAACAAATTAAGGAAGAAAGTTGGAAAGATGAATGAACTGATAGATCAAAATCCCTCTGTCAATCACATATTTAGCTATGGCACTACTTTCTGTGATTAACTAAGGCACTGCTGGGAGAAAACAATGGAAATCATTTTTGTGCTGTGCAGGAGGCTACTAGAGTCAAGAAAAACAAAACAATATTGCTAAACTCCTTAATGGAGTGTTTAGCCATGTGGACATCAGTAAATGTGACAGAAAGGATGAAGAGGGGCAGGTGTCAGAGTCAATGAAGGCGAGCAAGAAGACTTTTCAGCGTTGGCTATGTGATTATAATAATGAAACATGTCACTCATTTCTTCCTACTCTGCGATTCTAAATATGGTACTACCATGAGCCCACCTCCACCCCTCCCCCGTCTCCTACAAAATGAAAGGTAAAGACTGTAGCACCGAGTTCCACAGAAATTCAGTTATCCTTGTCCATACAACACATGTGTGTATAACTCACAGAGCATCGATTTGTTAGTCACAACTTCTGTGGTTGACTGGATAGGGACATTGGATTCAGGAAGCTTTATAGAGTATATTTGACATGCAGAATCTCTATAGTTCCTGATGATTCAGGGAATTCTGCCTATCTCCTGTTGGAGGTGAGTATAGGGTATTTATCTGACGAGTTGTTCTTTGAGTTTGACACATATTTGGAATCATACATCAGGTATAATTCTTGCTTAATAAGAATAATGTAAGAGTTATCAATAGTTTTTTGCAGCCTGGTAGCTTATTTCTTTTTTACTGTGTGCTAAATTTTCCATGATAGAACATTTCAGATCACTAGGGTAGTTGTAGTTGTGTAAAAATGAGTATGGCAAATTAGAACTACAAACTGAGGAGCTTAAAATGAGATGTTTATTCTCTTTGTGATAGTTTGAATGTAATTGACCCCCATAAGCCCATAAGGAGTGGCACTATTCAGAGGTGTGGCTTTGTTGGAGTGGGTATGGCCTTGTTGGAGGAAGTGTGTCACTGTGGGGGTGGGCTTTGAGGTTTCCAATATTCAGGATATTGCCCAGTGTGTCAGCTGATTTTCTGTTTCCTGCAAGATATAACAGTCTTTGCTCCAATGCTATGTCTGTCTACATGCCAACCTGCTCCCCACCATGAAGATAATTGACTGAACCTCTGAAATAGGAGAACCCCCTCAATTAAATATTTTTCTTTACATGAGTTGCCAAGGTCATGGTGTATTTTCATAGCAATGAAAACTCAAAATAAAACACTCTTTCAAAATATATAGGCTGTGCCTGGAAGATGAATGTTTGTAGAGCTGGTTCCTCCAAGGAAGAATCTACTTCCAGTGGGATGGCCATAGTAGATCATCAGTGCCCTTTGACTCATACACATATCACTCTGAGCTCCACCTCTGCCATGGTGTGACGCTCCCTCCTGTGTCATTCCTTCCCTCAATATAAATCCATAAGTCATATTGGTTCAAGGATCTGTCTTCCTGGAGTCTCATCTTATCTTTTTGTCCATGCAAGAAAGAGCATCTCTCCCTTGCATTCTAGGGAGCACATGGAATTTGGGGCAGTTACTTTCCAATGTGTTACAGTTATGGTGGAGCGCTCTGCTTTTTATCATAAAGCAGCATGCTGATACAACACATGGCACAGATTTATTAGGACTCGGTTGATTACCGGGGACTCTTCCTCGAGAGGGGGGGAAGTGTTGGGATATCTAGGTCAGCTTCTCTCAAGTAACAGTTTGTGTTCAACTCTTTGGACCACATTAAATTCCTGTTTAGTGTCTTTCAGGAGTCCACTGTTGTTCCATTTTGGGGGTACAACACTTCATGACTATGTGACTTTGAGTCACCAAATTTCTTTTAGAATTTCCATTTTCTCATAGATTGCTATTATCTGTTTTTGTAAGTAAAAGAAGATAGCAAATTAGATGTAAAATGTGAAAACAAGACAAAAAGAAATAAAAGAAGGAAGGAAGGAAGGAAAGAAGGAAGGAAGGAAGAAAAGAAACAAAATTGCAGGATGGTAAATGCTTCCTTCCTAGGGAAAATATAAGTGTGGTTATGCTCATCTGATCACAAGTGTTAAAGGATGCTCAGCTCCTGACAGAGACTCACTTCTTAGATGACTCATGCATTGTATGCTCTGGCGGGTTTGGGTAGGTGATTATAGTTAACTCACAGCTCAGTGTAGTCAGGTTACTACAACAGAGTAGCATGGATGGGGTAAATGTATAAAGTAAAAAAAATATTTTTCTACCACTCTGAGAGCTTTAATCCCAAGGTTAGAATTTTAGCCTCTTGGGGTCTGTAAAGACTGTCTTCTAGGTTACATGCAGATGGACATGCAGTGCAGCTGTGTATGTTTGTGAGGGGGAAAGAGGGAGGGGAAGAGAGAGCAAAGAAAGAGGAGGGCAGAGATGGGAGGCAGAGAGACAGAGGGAGAGGAAGATTGACAGGAGAGAGAAAGAGGAGAGGAGGGGGAAAGGAGGGGATGGAGGGAGGGAGAGAGAACTAGAGAAAGAGGCAGGGAAGAAGGGGCGAGGAGAGCAAGAGAAAGAAGGGAGGGAGTGGAGAGGGAGAGAGACTGAGGGAAAGGGGGGAGAGATAAAGACAGAGAAAGAGACAAAGAGAGAGATAGAGGAGCTGAGAGAGAGACAGGAAGAGAGAGGAAAGAGGAATGGGGAGAAAAGGAGGGGACGAGATAGACAAACAGACAGCTGGTAGTCTGTAAAAGACTCATCTTCAATTGCTGTCCACATTCTCAAATGTGAACTGGGGAGTGGGGAATCCAGGCCAGCACAGCTCAGCTCTCTTCCGTCACTGTTAGTCCAAAGTGCTGGCGGACAGCAGGGACCCTGATGCTTAGGTATCACTTTCCTCTAAAGCCCCGTGACACAATGGTCATTACAGAAGAGAGACTTCCTGGGAGTAGCTTCCTGACATTTCCAGCGGGTGCCATCTCAGAGCAGATACCCTGTGCCTCTGCTCCTCATAGCTTCTCCTCCAAGATCCAATACCTCAGTAACCCCAGGTAGTTTAGTCTCAATGACGTGGCTACCTAAACAAGTTTGAATAAGTAAGACACCAAAAAATATACTAACATGGAAGAGGGAAATCTTGCAGGGCCTTAACCCCATTCAAAGAATTACAGGCTACTGAGAAACGCTGAGAGAAAGTCTTCCTTAGGGAAGAGCCACCCACATCCAATTCGTTAATCCCAAATGGTCAGCCCTGAAATTCTATGGATCTGAGTAAAGTAACAGAGTCTGAGAAGGTTGTGTCTGCCTTGAATTTGACAGGGTGGAGTGCAGAGAGCAGGCTGGAAATGATGTCATTATAATTTCCAAGGATAAAATACTTTTAAAAAGGTAGTTCTCTTGAAAAGTTTGTTCAGAGAGAAGGTTTGTGGAATGTTCACCCTCTAGACCTTCTACTGCAGCAAGCCTTTCCCAAATCACACACGCACGAGTATTCACGAGAGACTTGAAGACAATGACTGGAGAACACAGAAGCTTTTATGACTCACAGGAAGCAGTAGCCTTGGGAATTTCTATTTTCTATATCAACCCTTTCTAGCTATTTGCAGAAAAAAGACTCTGTTCGTGTTGCTCAAAGTTGTAGTTAGAAAAAAATCATTATGAAAACCATTGTTTCCTGGGCTGTGGAATGCTGCCTCCCTCGGTATCTGTCATGAGAAGCATGTCACCATGAATTTGCCCTTTGGAGACAGAGAAGTGACTGCTAGATTGTGCTGAGATGAAAATAAATGTGTCCCTCTTTCCCCCTCCCAGTGCATTCTGATCGAGACCTTGGGCTTTGTTATACCTTTTTACATTCCTCCTGACTAAAAGCATGTTAGATCGTTTAGCAGTAAATGATTTTCATTGCCTTTTGCATACATACATACACACACAGATAGACATACATACAATACATAGAGACACACGTATATACTTCTGTCAGCTTCTTAAGCTTGGCATTATATATGCACACATATACATATACCTATACTATTTTGTGTAGAATGATAGATGCTGTTGAAGATATATATATATATATATATATATATATATATATATATGATAGATATATAGGTAGGTAGGTAGGTAGATAGATAGATAGATAGATAGATAGATAGATAGATAGATAGATAGATAGATAGAGATAACTTGATCAGAAAGATACTCCTAGGGCGAGTATTTATATGTCAATTCATCTACCATATATTTTCTAAATGTGATGTGCCTAAAATGCTGAAGCTCGCTTTGCGATGGTAACATTTCAGAAGAAAGAAGGAGGCAGATGGAAACCACATATGCCAAGGTCTCTAACACATCTAAATGGAGTGCTATTTTGATCCTGGAATATACAGTCAAGTGTGAATAAACAATACAATCTCCCCAGGAACCCCTGGGACCACGGGTGGAACTGTCTCATTAATCACGATCTATTCTTGGTGATTCACAAAGGGAACTAACGTGGGAAGGAACATTTTCTGGTTTCCCCTGTTGGCCCAGCAAATGGAAAGGTCATTAGGTGTTCATATGGAACTGTGTGTGGGGCTAGGGACTTGGGCTGTGTTAAGGGAGGGAACCCAATTACTTTCTGTAGCAAAATGAGATTTCTCTTGGTATCTTTGCTCTAAAACTGAAAGTTTCATGCTTCGTTTGGGATTCTTTTAAAACTCCAGGCAAAATGTGCTGTATTTTCCAAAGAGGTTGCCACTAAACAAGATATGTATGTGGGCAGAGTTCATAAGTTAGATATTTAAAGACTTTCAGGCTAATACAGTGAGCACAATTCCATTTGGGAGAAAATTAGAACACATATATACTTCATTGTTGAAGAATATTCGCCATGATGAATATACATTGCTTCTCCTCAGATTTAATGTTGACTCTATGAATGGAGAAGTCTTCAGGAGTAATAATTCCAAATGACAATCAAGGCTTTGATCCTGAAAGTATGTTGTAACCCAAACTGTATAATTAGTTCCTAGCATTTCTGCCTAATTTATGGTACACATATTTAGTTTAAGATGGTAGTTGCCATGAGTTTGGGGGAAAAGAATCAGTGTGTGTGTGTGTGTGTGTGTGTGTGTGTGTGTGTGTGTGTTTGAGAAAAGGTTTCATTATGTAGGGCAAGTTGGCCTGAAACTTAGCATATATAGTCCAGGGTAGCCTTGAACTCATGGTAACTCTTTTTTTTTCATGTTAACTTCACACGTGTTTGCCACCAACCCAGTCATATATATGCATATTAGTGAGAATAATAGGCGTTCCAGGTACTGCATTCCATGATGACTCATCCGTGTATACAATTTAATCACTTTCTACCCATCATGGTTCTTATCCCCTTTCACCTTTCTTCCCTTCCATATCCCTAATATGTCTCCTTTTATTTTATTTTCCTTTTTAAAATCCAGTAAGTCCTGCATATGAGGGGAGTCATGGTTATATTTCTGGGTTTCGTTTATGTTTGCTTTGGAGAATGATGTCCAGTTCCATTCATTTTCCTGCAAACAACATAACTGCATCCCTTTACTTGGTTGGATACACCACCAAGTGTATACACGTGCATAGTTTTTCTATTATTCATTTATCCATTGACGGACAAACATTTAGACTCATTCTATAACTTGACTACTGCAAACAGTACAAGATGGGATAGAACAGAATCATAGGACTATAGCTATATGCATAGTTAGCTTATCCTGATTCTCTTGTGCACTCACACATACAAAGCATGATTGATTCATCATGTAAATAGCTATGTTTTTAAATATTTGAGAAACTCCCAAACTGACGTCCACAAGGAAGAGACAGTTTTATATCCTGTCATGCAGATTCTGCACATCCTCACCACTATTGTGTGCTTTCTTGATGATAACAATTTTGATTAGGAGGAGATGGGATCTTAATGACCTTTTTTCTTATTAAATTTTTGAGTTTATAATATCATTACAACTTTTCTCACTTCCCTTTCCTCCCTTCCACCTCCCATACTATCCCCTCCCTGCTCTCCTTCAAATTTGTGGCCTCTTTTCTCACTAATTGTTATTGCATACATGCATGTATAAGTATGTACACATATATTTCTAAATATAATTAGTCTATATAATGTTACTTGTATGTATATTTTCAGAGTGACCATTTGGCACTAGACAACAAATTGGCATGCTCTTTCCTAGGTAAGAATACTTCTTTCATTCCCAGCTTTCCTCAGTTGCCTATAGTTCTTTGGGTAGGGTTGAGGTCTTGTGGGCCTTTACCCATTCAGTTTGACATGTTTGTTGGTATCATCTTTTGTCAGCTCATGTTTCATCACGCCTGTTTGTGAGACTTTCTGGGTGTACTTTCTGATGTTACTAAGAGATACAATCTTACAGCAAAGGCCTTCCTCTGGCTCTTACAATCTTTCTGCCCCCTCTTCCATAATGTTTAGGTGTAGGAGTGTTTTGTAGATGTGTCCATTGGGATATGGCTTCACAGATCTGCATTTTGATTGGTTGTGGCTTTCTGTAGTGGTCCCCTGTTGTAAAGAGAAAGTTTCTTGATGAGGGGTAAAGACTACACTTATCTGTGAGTATAAGTACAATTGTTTATAGATTACTATAATTTTAATGAACCTTTCTTATCTTGGATGATGGTGCTCCATCCAAGAGCAAAAGATAACTTAACAAAAACCCTAATATCAGATATGAGACACTCTTTTGAGTCATTAGTCAGAGCTGTCCAAGAAATCATCAAAGCGTAAAGTCTATTGTTGTTGCCCTTGGTTACCCACTGAGAAGTTGAAGGTAAGTTCCTATTGCTGAAGATACTATGCACTGCAGAAACACAGCCCGTGGGCCTCTGAGTGGAACGTGACCTGAAAAGCTCACTTCCTGAGGACCAGCTTTCATGGCACCAGAAGGCATCATGTATGATTCCAAAGGAAGGAGGCAAACAATAGTCCCATCTAGCTATGATTCCTGTGAACCCCATCAACAACTAGCATGGTACAATAACTCTAAGGGCACAATAGCAACATGCATAACTTGGCAGGGGACAACAGCTCTCTAATTGAACTTAAGATTTGTTCAACAAGACGGAAACCATGTCAAATACCAGAAAACCAGTCGACCGCTGAGTGCTCATGTAATCATGGTTTTTGGGGGAGAACCTACAGCCTTTCATTTTCTGAACCAACGTAATCCCTAACCACAACTTATAAACTTTTGTCCTTAATGAATTTTGATTTACATTTACCTGATGGGCAAAGATGTTGATATTTGTAAAGGTTCTTGCTGTTCATTTATATATTTTCATTTGAAAGTGTCTGTTCATTTCATTTGTCTACTTAGATTATTAATTCACTGCTTTTTAAAAAAAAATTCTTTATATAGTAGGATTATTACTTCCTTGTTGAATAAATACATGGCAAAGAGTTACTTCTGTTCTATTTTATTAAAATAAGATTTACTCTTGAACTATTACATACAAAGATTTTCTTCTATTCTCTGAAGTGTGTCTTCACTGCACAGCTTCCTCCTGGAACACAGGGTTCATTTTCACATTTTTATACAATGGTCCCTCAGAGCTTTCTTTTCCCAGTGACCCCAGAAGTGCCAGATATTGCCCATCCTTCGTTGTTTTCTGAAACCCCAGAGAAAGACTCTAGGATGACTCCACTAGCATGCCCTCATGCTCACATACTTCCTATGTCCAAGACTGGTCCCTCATGGATGGCACTGCCAAGTTCAACTTCTGGCTTGGGATATCTCTTGTGCCTTGTATCACATCAGTGACAGCTTTTGTGCATTGAAGCACCTGCATTCTAGAATCAAGCACCCTCTTACCCTTTTTCTCTTTATGTGCTGGAAGCTTAGCTAGGTAGGTATTCGAGCATATGAAGCCTATGGAAGGCATTTCTCATTCAGATTCTCAGACCTTGGTTCAGGAAGGTCATTGTTGGGTTCTGTTAGTAGTATGCTACACTACCACCAGAGCCAAAATAATTGACATCGTCAGAGAGCCTTTCTTCTTGTCTCATACCTGAAGGATTCGGTGGGGAAAATCTAGCGGGAATCCTAGGAAAGCATCAATGCGAGAGTGCCATTCTGTCTATTTCATGCATTATCATTGTTAGAAGAATGTCTCCATGTTCAAGGTTGCCTCTTAGATCCCCTGAGAACAAGTTAAATGACACTCCAGCTGTTGCATCCCCATTTCCTGATGCTGAAGGGAAGAAGTAAAAAAAAGACAGAAAAGAACAAAATGTCCCTTTCCGTGTCATTGAAAATAAACTTTCCCTGAGTTGTCCCCACTTTACTTTTCATTGGTCCGAATTAAGTCTCAGAACCACTAGTGATAGAGCATGCTGAACAATGTTGGCCTTTAGCAGAATGTATTGCTGTCTTGAATGTAGCAGAACACAGCAAGAGAGCAAGACACTAGCACTCTCTAACCATCCACTCAAAAGATATCCTATCTGGAGGGGATGAGATAGGGGTTGGCATTTGGTGTGTAGTAGAAGCTGTGTTGCTGATATTTGGGCTGTGGATATATGACATAGGCCCTAATAGCACCTGATATCATGCATGTTTGTCTTCCTTACATGCATCAGGGAATGTAACTGTGTGTGTACTTTCTGTTAAATAGAGGCATTTCCTGCAATGTCTGAGACATGCATCATGGTAAGTAGAGAAATGAACCAGTCTATGCTGTGAATGAAATTGTGCCTAGACAGTGATCTCACAGTTTTTCCATGATGTTTCTAAGCATGAGAAGGGTTTGGGAGCAGTGGTCACCATGTTTTTTGGGCTCGAAGTAGCACGAAGACCACAGTGTATCTTGGCCATCTAGGGTCTGATAGAAGCCTATGGAAGAGAATAGCAAGTCTAACATTTGAGTGCTTTTCCCTTAAAAGTATGCCCTCCTTGCCATTTCTGGCTCAGATACGCAAATCAGAAGAAAATGATATTTTGCTAAAATCAAAAGTTTAGGGAAGCTTCTAATAAATTTTATCATTAACACTTCACCCTGACATTCTGAAGATCCCTGAAGTATTAATTTGCTGTGGAGTGCGCATGAGTGGTATTCAAAATAATTTTCAAAATACCAGATTATATACATAATAACACTCACATGGAAGAGGGTTTCAATGGGGAGGGAGGGAGATAAGAGAAGGACACAGGATTAAAATAACTAGAGTTTATTGTATGCATGGATGAAGATGTCAGCAGATACAAAAATGAAAAATAGGGTAATTGTAAAAGTGCCAACATTCCCTACGGTGTCAGAACTCTATGAACCATAGCTTGACCATGGACCTTAAAATATTTCCTAAGTCTCTATGTCTCAGAGTAACTCCCCAGTTATGGTATACATTTGGAATCATGTGAAACTCGTTAATCCTTCAACAGAAACAAGACAATGGTAACTCTTGGGAAAGAGACCGCTAGAGACTTCATTGCTCTGAGACTACTAAAAAGAGCACAGTGTCTAATAGGAGATTGCACTTGCTACTTTGTTGATTTGTTTATTTTATTAAAGAAATACATGTATTAAATGTGGGTTGGACAAAACTGATAGACAATGTAACCAAATCTGAATCACTTTGGTGAAATGGATTGCCCACTCATTACATCTTACTTGTGGGGAAAAAAGTCATCATAAATATGATATAATTAATATAATAGAATATCTTACTTTTCACACTCATTGGAGCTTCTAAAATGATCTCTTCTTGTTTCCCCAAAATGATAGGACCACAGATACCAAAATTTCTACATATTAATTAATGATCACAATTCTCAAGAGTTCTGTGATAATGTTGGTATGATTTAAATGTTCTAACAGTGCTGAGCTGATGGACTTAAACTATTTCTGAATTCATCCCAATAAAAATAATGGTTGATAATAATGCCCTATATGAACTCTGACACATACTGTTTCCACATTGTGGGGTTTATTCTTAGTGATGAGTTTGTGGCATCAAAAGAAAAGTTCATCTTTATATGTCCATGGTATCGATAGACTGTTGTCTAATGTCTTCGTAACAATTTGAATTTCTCCTCATCTCTTTTTTCATTACTTCCTTTCATCTTTTATTCATTTTCCCATGGTGACATGTATACTCTATGTTTGTAAATTCGCTTTGCACATTTTATATATCAATCTTCTGTGTTATGTTTTCATAAACATTGTCTGTTGAGTCTTGGCTCTTTAAATCAAGATATACCATTAATTTCAGGTTTTATGAAGTAAAAAAAGAATATATATGTTCACTTTTAAAGTTTTTTCTCAGTCATTTGAGGTCCTTCTTCAGATGAATAATTTTTTCAATATGAAATATATGGTGCCAGTATTGAAAGAACTGTAAGCTGTGTTTTCAGTCTTGATTGATACATGTATTTGCACATATTTATTAGTTGGGAAGTGAGATGTTGAGTCTCATTTATAATGGATAGGGATCAACTCTCGGAAATTAAACCGCCCGTCATCTTAAACCTTCGTCATTTGTTTCTAGTGAGTAAGATTAATTATTGTCAGATAAAAAGTGAATTCTGCTTACCTTCATCATTTGTTTCTAGTGAGTAAGATTCTTTCCAACTTTTTTTTTGTGTCTCTCTCCTCCTATTAACTTTATGATCTCTTTTTCTAGTATTATTGTTTAAAACACACACACGTGTGTGTGTGTGTGTGTGTGTGTGTGACAAACGTGTATATAACATACGGAGTTCATCTAATGTTTTACATATGCACATGTGTTTAGGCTTACTACTGGGGTATGATAGCCTAGTAGTCGGCTCAACCCTAAAGAAAACTGATTTTCCCTCTCTCAGCTTCCAGTTATTGCCTGTCGTTCTTCATTTAGGTGTGGAACCTGTGAAAATCCCCCATCCACACTGGTAAGTCAACTAATGACATTATGTAGTCCTTGTTTACCCAACCATATTCTTTACACCAGCTCTTTGTTTTCTAGGTATGAGTGCTAGGATCTTGTTGTACTTACCTTTCTATGCTAACCTTTCTCTAAGCATAGCCTCTTCTAGAGTCATTCCAGCTGTCTCAAATGACAAATTTGCTCTCTCTGTATGGCTGTGTACACATAACATATTTCCTTTACCCATTTTTGGTTGATAGGCATTAAAGTTGACACTGATCCTAGCTACTGCTACTGCTTCAACTATATGAACGTATACCTATCTTTCTGAAATGGTTATTTCAGTACCTTTGGGTTTATGCCCAGTTCTGAAACTATTGAATTGTAAAGTGAGATCCATTTTTAGTTTCTTAAGGATGTTTCATGTCCCAGGGCACCAAAGCTATACTAATTTACATTACTGCCAACAGTGCATAAGGCTCCCTCTTTTTCTATACCTAACCTAGTACCTACACTTTGTCTTTCTGACTACAATCCTCATTGGGGTTAGGTGACAGACATCTCAATGTGGTTTTCATTTGTTCTTGCCTAGGTCTTGATAATGGTGAATATTTTTCATGTACCTGTTGGTCTTTTGTACACTGAACTTTGAGATGTGTCTATTTAGATTTTTAAGATACTGTATTTTTGCTAATTGCATTTATTGAATTCATTTTTAAACACCATAAACTAGAATGCCATGTTATTTTCATATGGAATGGCAGCCTGCTATTTTTGCTACATTTTCCACTTGACAAAAGAATAACACCTTTGCTGCATTATGGTCTCATAAATGCTGTGGTTTAACTTTCAATTATCTACCTTCCCTGTGTGAGTTCTACGTCTATCCTGACATAATCAGAGATGCGACCTGAGTATTGTTAGAAACATTCCACTTCTTACTAAGTCAATTCCTCTCCTTTTAATAGTCCCTATCAACAATCTCTTGTCTACTTTGAATCAGTCATCTTTTCAGGTAAAAATTCACAGTACGATACTTGGTTAAAAGCACTCATTAATCCTGAATTGAATTTATATACCATTCGTGTTAAAACTGACATTTCATTTAGTTAGACTTGAACAGGAAAAACATCACATCTTTTCTTTTTGAAGAGCTTGTTTGTTTATATCCATGAATGTCTTCTGATATGATAGTTCATTCAGGACATTGTACTGAATCTGTGGCTAGTACATAATTTTGGTTTCTATGGGATAAAATATCTTCTGTAGTTTTCTATATGTATGGCTAGAAAACATATACTCTTATTTGTGTGTGTTTGTGTGTGGGGGACTGTGTTTGGGTGGGTAAATGAAGGTTCAGGTGTGGAGGTCCGAAGGTATCTGTCCTTATCTTTTTCTGTGTGTGAAACAGGGTCTCCCATTGCTCATCCCTATGTGTTCTGGGCAGCTGGCCTGATCTTACAAGAGTTATCCCACTCGTGTTGCAGGATCTCTGTCCTGCCATCACATGCACAAATGCTTCCGACTTTCTGTGGTCCTGGGAGTCTCAGGTCCCCATGTTCTCAAAGCTAGCAGTTTATCCCTTGAGTCTTGTTCCCAGTCCCATATTAGCTACTGATACTAGAAATATGGAAAATTAGATTTTATTTATTTTGTGTGCATGTTTGTGAGGATAGGGGCATGCCTGTGGTGATCACAGGACTATTTGTGGGAGTTACTTCTCTCTTATTCCATTACTGCTGCTAACAAAATGTATCACAGAGCAATTTACAATCAAGAAAAAATATTTTGCGCTTATCTGGATGTTCACACGCCCAAGATCAAGGGAATGGCACTTGGTAGTGATATTTGTCCTGTGTCATGGTTTGTTAGGAAATCCAAAGGTAAGACAGGGAGAGATAACGGGAAGAGGCTGAACTCAACTTTTTATAAGAAACTTCTTGCGGTGGTAATGATGTGAACTCATTCATGAAGGTCGCACTTCCATGATTTTCACTCCTCCCATTAAGTCCAACATTTTCAAACCACCATGGAAAGGATCAAAATCCAACATTTGACTTTTCAGGGACACATGAAAACTCCAACACCATTTTCTTATTTCTGTCTCTTCATGTAAAAACTTAGAAATGCCATAAGTAGTAGACAGAGAAAAAAAGCTGGAAATAAAATGTAAAGGAAAAAGGACATTTCCCTTTGAGCCACAGAGTCAAAGCCTGTGAGAAAAAAGTTGCAAAGCAGATGTGGGGCAAAATCTTGAACTTTATTGAATTCATACTGCCTTAATTTAGAAAAGAAGGCCTATATTTATAACAGCCTGTGGGTTGTATTTAAAATACCAATAGGAAGGGACAGAAATTGCAGAATGTTTTGCAAAAAAAATAAGTTAGTTAAAATAAATGATGAACTTTATATGAATTTTTTACTGTTGTTTTTGTCTCATTACTAAACAAATAAGCTAATGAGTTAAGTTAAGATATGATGGTGTCTAGGTTGTGGCTTAAATCTTTAAGCCAAGTGTTAAAGTGTGATGTTTCAGGGTGGGAGGCTTCTGCTTTCATTATCTTTTGGTGGTTGCTATTAATTTACTCTTAGAATGGACTCTAGAAGCTAACACGGAGTCCTTACTGCACTCCAGTGCTTCTAGAATCTTCCTAGAGCTATTTAGATGGCTGATAAAACAGCCCAGTATTGCCTCTTCATGATCTTTAGAAAGACCATTACTTTAATAGCAACTTGACCTTTCCTGGATCCTTTGCCTCATGTTACCTTGTGTTTTTATTATTGATGATTCAATAGGGAGCATCTCTACACACAGGCTTGGGTGGGTCTATATTGTCGTTCTCACTTACCCTTTCCTATTATTGGTCTTTAAAGCCTGGCTGGGCTGCCTTCCTGATCCTTAAAGCTAGGATTTGGTTTGACTGACAGTTGATGTCATTGAACTTGGGTTATCATCACCACCACTAAAGCTACTCGTATCCACTAATCTTTGATGGGGATTTGATAAAGAGATCTACATCAAGCATGAGAATATTTTTTAGAAGTGTCCCAGAGTGAAAACAGTGGGGTAAGGAAATTGAAACTGTATCAGTCGTTAGATATTGGTAAAAGGCACTTAGTGATGGTCAAGCTGGAGAATGGATGAAGGAGGCACAGATGGCATTTAACCCAAAGCTTTTTTCAGCCCAGGCTTCTATAGATGCCATTGTCATATCTAAAGATGTGCATTGGCATTGATTCTATGCTCTGGATTTTGATGGTATGTTCTGACCTCTGAAGTTGTGTGCTGTGCAGTACTGATGTGTGCTGGCTTTCACTGATGTGTTTTGGGGCTTTGATAACATATAGAGTGAGAAGATTGGTTGTACACTGTTATAATTTCTGGGTTTCTCATAGATCCTGGAAGAAAATAATGAAAAATGTAAAATATAAAGCCAGACGTGATGGTGCACCACTGTAATCTAGACATTTTGGGGCCTGAAACAGGACAATTGCTGTGAGTTTGAGCCCTGTCTGAGTTGGATAGTGAATAAAAACCAGCTGGGCTATGATATAAATATCTCTACTTTTATGTTATAAGGAATACCATACAGATGACCATTCATACAGAAAGAAGTTGATGTATTTCATGATTCTGGAGTCAGGAAAGTGTATGCACTTGCTACCTTCCAGGGTCTCTAGCTGCTAGATTAGGGAAAAATGAAAGGACAAAAAGTATACAGGGAAGACTCAAACCAAAAGGGTTCTCGGCTCAGAGCAACTTATTTCATCAGTAACTAATCAGTCCTGGGATGGAGAACTGTTAATACTTCTGAATGACCTTCAGTGTGTACATTTCACCTGCTGTGTGGTCCTTCTTACATAGAACTGGCAGTATTGGATTAAGGACACAATTGACACTATCCTAACGTCACATCTACAGTGATTGTTTTCAAGGAGGTCACACGCAGAGGTACTGGAGAAAGGTTGGTTTTACCAGTAACTTCTGAGCAGATTTAGCCGCCCGGAAGAGGAAGAGATCCTAGGAAATCAGTATTTTAGAGGCTAATTCTAGGTGAGTTTAGATTCCCTTAGTTTGAAAACCCTTAGTCTGCGACCCTGGAATTTCAGCTATTCAAAGCCTCTTTATAGCTTTTGTTTACACTGAAGGAAAGGGGAACTACTGAGATACACACACACACACACACACACACACACACACACACACAGAACAGGGTTCAGTGAGTGCAGGGTAAAGCACGCAGTGTACCTATGAGCAAAGGAAGGCACATCCTTGGGTATATATCAAATACACAATATCAAGTACAGGATTGCCAGAGGTTCATGTGGGGTCAGCCACTGAGCAGTTTGCAGCAGTTTTGTTTACAGAGAGATTAATTTAGAGATTAACCAGGTGACTTTGAAAAAGTTCTGAAGAAGGGTTCTCAGGAAGACTCATAAAGCATGTTTGTGGGTGACTATTAATGTTTATGAGTGTATGTGTGTGTGCATGTGTGCATGTGTGTGGGAGGGGGAGAGAGTGGTTTGGGTGGGAGAGAGGGGCTGGAGTGAGAGACAGCACACTCTGCCTTACATATGTTCTTAGATTTCATCTTTTAAGTTGCTCAGTACAAAAACACATAAAATAAAACAATGAAAATATACATTGAGGGGTATAGCTAGCTATTTGTTGGTTGACACCCAAGCACGTGGTGTATAAGTATTCCTGGCCACTGACAATATCAGTTTATTTAAAATTTTTCCAATGGCTGTAAACCAAAACGGGACTGGATCTCATGTGTATTGGGAATGCAACTGAAAAGCAAGGGTTTACAAAATGGATTTCATTCCAATTGTTTGGCATGGGAGGAAAATGTGTAAGAAGACTAAATGAAAGAAAAGAAGAGGAAAGAGAAGTGATCACATATCCTTGCTCTTACCACAGTAGGAGAACACACTGAACATTCTTAGGCACTTTCATGTGACATGTATTTTGTATTTTTCACCTCATTTGAACCTCATTGGTTCTACTTTATTGAAGAATCAATCATCACTGTTGAAGTGAAGTCTTTAGCCTCTTAATATACAAGTGATCGAAATTGGAATGAACCATGAATTTGTATTGAAATCAATAGACTCAAAATCTTGAGAAATTTTCTGATTCTCTCTGTCTCTCTCTCTCTGTCTTTCTGTCTCTCTGTCTCTCTCTGTCTGTCTCTGTCTGACTCTGTCTCTGTCTGACTCCGTCTCTCTGTCTCTGTCTCTGTCTCTGTCTCTCTGTCTCTGTCTCTGTCTCTCTCTCTCTCTCTCTGTGTGTGTGTGTGTGTGTGTGTGTGTGTGTATTATATATGAGGCCACTTATTACTTCCTGGCTGCTCAGCACTGCAATAACTGTATTAATTAAATCAGGGTTTGCCCCGTTAGCTCTAACTTCTTATCGGCTAACTCTTACATCTTAATTTAACCCATTTCTCATAATCTGTGTATCGCCATGAGTCTGTGGCTTACCCAGTAAAATTCCGACGTCTGTCTTGATGGGGTTACATGGTTTCTTCTTGACTCTGCCTCCTTTCTCCCAACATTCAGTTTAGTTTTCTCCACCTAGTTCTATTCTACCCTATTATGGGCTCAAAACAGTTTCTTTATTAGCCAATGGTATTAACAGCATACAGAGGGGAACCTCAAATCACCTCCCCTTTTCTTTTTAAATAAAAGGAAGGTTTTAACTTTAACATAGTAAAATTACATATAACAAAATTGGTATCAAGCAAGAATTAAAGTTACAATATTTATATCTACTTTATCTTTTATTGTAACTAAGGAAAACTGTAACTTCAACTCCATCAAAGACTTCAGAAGGAGATAATATTATCTAAGTAAACAGGAAGTACATTGTAAGCAACTTCCAAAACTCTAGAATTGACAGAGACATCTCATTGCCTGGACAGTCAGTCAAAGTTCTTTTTTATCATTGGAGCACTCAGTCTTCAGCCCACAGGCCCATAGTATCCATCAGACTTTTCCGTGAAGCAGGAAATTTCAAAGACAGTTTCATCTATATTGGCAGCTTTCAGTCACTTTGTTCTGTGTCCTACAGAATGTTTGGTAGACTATTTCATGAAGCAGAAACTCCAAAGTACCATCTTACCTTTATCCAAGTTCAAGAGTCATCTCCCTGTGGGTCCTGCATGTCCAGCTCACACAGCATAATATCAATAAGTTCAGGCAAGAACAGTTTCGTGCCCAAATGGCTAACTGATGGCATAAGGAACCTCCTTGGTGCCCACCTTGCTGTTGAAGGAGCTTAGCTGCCAGAAGCAGATGTGTCTCAAAGTCATGATAAGTCCTAAGTTCTCAGACATCATCAATACCATCTGAAAATCTTTGAAAGATTTGAAGAATCCCTATCCATTTCAAATATAACTCTGTACATCTAGAAAACCTAATTATTACGACTACAAGCTTGATTATTATAGATGACTATAAACCTATATTTCCTAATTATATATCCCATTTTTAAATCAGCTGGACAAACACAATACCTTAATCAAGATCAGAAATACATATACACAGTATAACAAAATTGACCTTAAGTTTGTATCAATAAACCAATATTCATACCAATTTGCAAATCTCTAGAGCATATCCCCCTTTAAATGTAAACAAACATTTATAAACAATCATTTAGAGAATTTAGGTGTAGTTCTCTCCAAACTACTTACTGTTGTTTATTGGGTGAAGTAATTTTTGGGGTGTTCATAGTGACCTTTCAGGGGGTCTTGGTCTATGAAACCACATTAGTCTGGAAGCAATTCACTGGTTCTCATCCTTTGTGAAAACAAAAGAAGAACATCTTTTACAAAGCAACATATCCATAGACTCAAATTCTGAAGTCAAGATACCTTTAAAGTATATATTTTGGTTGCTTAGCTCCTTCACAGTCAAAAAATTCAAAGAAAACACAATAATATAATAATCCAGACTCTCTGTGTATATTTCATCTTTATGTGGCTTATTTTTTATTCTATTATTTTTTAATATTTATTTTATTATATTTACTCATTTAATTTATGACTTTCTATGTTCTGTCTTTTAAAGACTTTGTTTTATTTTTTTCTAAACCATTTACTTCATTTTATGAATCTCTATGCTCTTTTTCTTCTTTCTCCCAAGTCTATGTACATTTTTTAAACACATTGTGACTTCTTTAGAGTTTTTTATGTCTGAATATGTCCTATTGTATATCTGTAATTCTTTTCTATCCTAGTGAGCTTTTAAAATGGTAAGCAACTTGGTTGTAGCAGCTCAGGATACTGACTCCACCTCTCTTTGCTTTTCAAAATGGCAAAGGTATCATTATTGCCAGCTCTGTGACCACCAGGTAGGAGCTACACTCACCACCTTAACTCTGAGAAGGAGTGTGCAGCACATAAACCTTTTTTTATCTGAGTAGTAGCTAAATCTGCCATGCAGTACACTGCATGGCCTGGAAATATCTCTGTGTATGGTGGCAGGAATCCATCATGCTCTCCTGCTTGTGCACACCTACTAGAATCTGATTCTCCTGCTTGCCCAGGTGGGGAGTGCTGAGCCATGGGCATGGTCTCAGCTACTTTCCTCCTGACCCTGAGTTGGCACACAAGCACTAGGGCCCACAAAAGTCATTCAAGTGCTTAGTCTCCTGAAAGAGTCAAAGTGGTTTTTGCTGCCATTTGAAACTGTATGGTTCTTTTTTTCTTTTGCTACTACTGCGGAAACAGGAAGACCTCCCTTAAAAGAGCTACAGCTTGCCCCCAACAAGCAGACCCCATCAAGAAAATAAATGTGGCTAAACTTTGTTTTTAGTGTCTAGAATTCCTTTCCAAGTCCTCTCAGGTTTTATATGGATTTAGTTAGCACACATTGGTGTGCCAATCTGTTGTATGAGGCTACTTGTTAGTTTCTGTCTGCTCAACCCCAAAATAACCACACAGAAACTTTATTAATTAAATAATTGCTTGACCCATTAGCTCTAAATTCGTTTTGACTAACTCTTACATCTTAATTTTATCCATTTCTAGTAATCTGTGTATCGGCACAAGGCTGTGGCTTACCAGGTAAATTCCAGTATCTTTCTCAGTGGGGCTAAATTGCTTCTCCCTGACTCCACCTCCTTTCTCTCAATATTCAATTTAGTTTTCTCCACCTAGCTCTATTCGACCCTATCACAGGCTCAAGACAGTTTCTTTATTAACTGATGGTATTCACAGAGGGGAATCCCACATTGTGTGTGTGTGTGTGTGTGTGTGTGTGTGTGAGAGAGAGAGAGAGAGAGAGAGAGAGAGAGAGAGAGAGAGAGAGAGAGAGAGAGAGAGGAGGGGGAGGGGATACAGATATGGAGAGGGAGAGAGAGAGTTTATATTGTTTAGAAGTATATTAAAGCGAATAAACACTACCTAGGTAATAGGTAAGCAAGATGGTTCTAGGCATTTGTACGAGAACTGTCCAGATAAGCAATTTATTTGGGCTAGCTCTAGACAGAGCAGTGGGTGTAGATATGATGTGGGTAAAAGATCAACCAAGTGAAAGAAGCTGAGAGTTCTTATTAGGAAATGTCAATTATGATTTGGGAGTCCAGCAAATTCTAGGACCTTTCTGTTGAGTCAGCAAGATGGAAACCTATGATGCCTGGAAGTGCACTAAGGACCAGAAAGTTGATGGCACAACTACACTCCGAGAGCCAGCAGGCTTGAGGAAATAACCTCCACTTGGTAGAAGATGAATCTTTGAGTCCTTGAGGCTCAAACTAAGTAGATGTGGCTCATCCACACAGAAAGGGTGTTGATTTTACTCACGTTACCCCATCAAGTGCCTGACTCATCCTAAAACATCCTCAAATAAACATCCAGATAAGTGTCTAACCAGCTATCTGGGCACTTTATGGTTCAGGGAAACTCACAATGGCTACAATGTATTTGTGACCCAAGATATTTCATCATCAAAATAGCAATGCTCAGTACTGATATAAAGAATATTATGAAACCAAGAACTGAAGTTTCTAGGAAGGTAATAGGTCCAATGATTTTCATTTGTCATTGACTTTTACCACGTGCAGACAAAAAATGCACCAGCTATCAGAAATTGAACCCTCGCTAGGCAGAGTTTTTGTGTGACACAATCTTGGACTCTCTCACCTCCATGAAAAGCTAATCTTGCTATTTTGTCATCCATGTGACCTAACAGTTTCTCTGAAGTCAGAGCAGCAGAAGAAAGCATAAACAATTAATGATCCCAGCAGTGGAAAACCTTTTCTTTGAAATAAATAAATAAATACAACTAAGTTCTCCTATTTAGATTTAGAGATGAAAGATGTAACTTGAAAAATTGAAGGGAAAAAACCCACATTATTTCTGCAGCAAACTCCTCTTTCCTCCTTCATATCTAATTAGACTCCTTGAAATTGCACCGCATCATATCCTACTGCTTCTTCCCACACACGCAATATGCTAAAAATGCCAGAACACTCTCTTCCCTGAAAACCCCATGCAGTCATGGACTCATTTACCCCCAAGATTTTGATTACTCTGTATTCTGAGTACTTGTCTGGCACCCAAACTTCATATTAAAATGAAACAAGTTCTTTCTTATCAGATACCAAAACAAATGGGTCTTAGACTTTCTAGCCTCTGGGGAGATATATTTCTTTCTCTCCTATTCCCCCTCTGCTCCTTTCCCCTTCCTGCCACTTCCCCCGCTCTCCCCTTCCCTCACCAGACACCCCTTCACATCTCATATAGGCCTGGCTAGTTTCAAATACTCTAAGCTTAGGATCGCTTGATCCTGATCTTTTTGCCTGTACTTGAGTCAATGCTAGGGAGCATTAGGAAGACGTGGAAACACTGCTGTGGTCACGTGAGTCATATAGGAAGGTCTGGCACTGCATCCAGCTAGGTTTTACCTTTTCACTCTGCCATAGGGCTTCACTGTTATGAATAAGCATCTCTTGGGGAGCTGGACTGTAGAGTAACTGGCTTGTCCGTAGCTTGTAAACAATGATCACATGTTTATCAGCCCTGGCTTTCTTCCAAGGAATGACGGTGATTAGCAGACATGGTTTTGCATAGAATCTCACTATTCTTGCTTTTATTGTGTGCTGTTGAGCTGACATTGACAATATGTTTTTCAAAATAAGTTTTCAAAAGGTTAAAAATAGAGCCATAATATGACTCAGCTATACCTCTCCTGGGCATATGCCCAACAGAAGTGTGGATGAGAATGCAAAGTTTCCCGTTAGTCTTGGAGTATGCGAGGCCAAGAACTGGAGAGCAGGGTTTGGCTTAAGTCACAGGTTTCTGATACTTACCAGGAGCTTCTGGGAGTCGCCTTTAAGCCTACAGACTCCCCGTGGGAGCCTGAGCAGAATGTGAAGATGTAAAGCCAATAAAGTTGTTCATTGCATCTGCCCTGGTGTTTCCCAACATTTATTTAATGGCTTTCCTCCTGGTTGGGGGTCTTAGGTTTTTCCCACTGCCTAAAACATACCCATTAAAGAAAGGTGAACAAATACATTTAATCAGTAAGAGGGGCAAAGTGGTATTGGGTAGGCAGAAGCTTTAAATTTTTAACCTACAATCCTTTTCCTCCAGACTGTAAAATTTCCCTGTAACATTTGGGCTCCATTCCTATCAAGAAAATAAATCTAAAGCCTTGAATATCAATAACCTAGAAAGAAAAATAAGCATTCCTCTGAGTCATAATTTCTTTTTGTATTTTATTACAATTTCATTCACTTGCTAGCTGTTCACTGTCAGGGCAAAGCTGTCTTTCATTCAGGACTGTGTACTCTTTGTCTATGTTATATTATCATGGCACTCTGAGACATTGTTTTAAGTGTTTATTAAAGATTTAAAAACATACAGATTGCTGTAATTTAAATGAAAAGATGTTGTCATTTCTCTATAAAATGAGTGAACTCTTTTCCAAGGGTTTGTCTTCTTAAATTGCCTTGGGAGAGAGGGAAAAAAACCTGTCTGTGTCCCTTGCAATGTTATAATTGAAAGTCAGCCCAGGGTAGGTGTGATCAAGTTTATAATAATCTGTCACTACCGACTGAAAAGCAAATTAAGGGAACCAATTTATTTCAAAAGATGAAATATGAAACTTCTTCCTCCATAGAAATGAAATAAATTTCTAGAGATCCCTTAATGACATTTTCACAATTCTCCCACAGCGTGTTGTCAGGGAGGGATTTTATTCGATCATAATAACCATGGTGAAAATACAATTGTAGGGATTGGGGTCACGGCCCAGATGGTATAGTACTTGTCACATAAGAATGAACACCTAAGTTTGGATCTCAGACAACTACATAAAAAACCCGGTGTGTACCGCTAATCCCAGGACTGAGGTAACTGACTCAAGAGGACCTTGGAGGATTGCTGACCGGCCAGTCCAGCTAAATTGGTGGGTGAGCTTCAAGTTCAGTGAGGGACTTTGTCTCAAAAATAAGGTGGAGGAAGATTAAGGAAGAAACTGACATGGACCTCTTTTCTCCAAATGTGTGCACAAACACAAATGTTTGTATGCACACAATACATAACACAAAACAAAACAACAAAATAGCAAAAAAAATGCCTCCTGATTGCTCAGAATGGGATACTTTATAAATCCACAATTCACTGTTATGAGATTTGTGGAGATGGCATTATTAGAGTTTATTTTGACTCTAAGAGCACAGGTTAATTCCTATTATGTTATTCCCTTTGGGACACTTATCTTCTGGTTAACACTGAGCCTGCTCCTTCTCACGTTCCTCCAACAAAGTTAGAAGACAGAGACACAGCTGATCTCATAAATTAACGGACATCAGTGTCAGACCAAAAACAAGCAAACAAGAACAAAAACCCAAACCCAAACTGAAATCAAAAGAAATCATATGTTTTTGAGGTTGAAGTTAAAGCTTTAAGCAGAGAAATTCAAGAAGCCTATATGCTACTAACAATGAACTGTTAATGGATGGTATAAAAAATAAAGATCTGGCTCATTGCCCAGCTCCCCCAGGAATTAAGTATTTACTTAGGTCAATTTATATTCCAAGCTTAAGATAATTGGAAAAGATGCTGAGAATTCTCTCTAGTCTCTTTCCATAAACATCCCCTGTAGCCTGCTGAAGGATGTGGATAAATTTGTTTGTTACTTTCTGCCTTGAAATAAATGGAGAGAAATATGCTCATGAATGTAGTTTGAAGGACAGATAAATTAGGGTGCAATTCAGCCTTAAAAATTAATATTTCTGTACACGGTGCAGGTCTTGCCACTCTATAATCAAAGTTTATTTATAGAATTCAGTGTCAAAGACCATCTGTACTATTTTTTTGATGCGATATGTTCTGGTTTAATAATGTCAACTCTTACCTAGCTCACGTTTTTGTAGAATAAACATCTAATCAAAATCTCAAGAAGACTTTTCAAAGCATTTACATATTGGCCCTCAGAAGGTTATTGATACACTTGAGTTTTTAAAAAATAGCCTTTTGTTTTGTTTTGATTTTTTCAAGATCGGGTTTCTCTGTAGCTTTGGAGCCTGTCCTGGAACTAGCTCTTGTAGACCAGGCTGGCCTTGAACTCACAGAGATCCACCTGCCTCTGCCTCCTGAGTGCTGGGATTAAAGACATGCACCGCCACCGCCTGGCACTTACATAGAAATGTGAAGGTTCTGAGTATTGCTGGTGGACACTAGCTCTTCTGGAACTCAGTATGTGGAGGATGAGTCCTGAGAACAAAGCCAGCTTGAGCTACCTAAGATTCTGCCTCAAAATTCCACAGGAGCAGAGAATTACTCACCTCATCTTATGGTTTGAAAATGAAAGGTGTCCTCCTAATTCGCATGTTCAAGCCCTTGGTCCCTAGATGGCAGTGCTGCTTTGGGAGGTGTGGAATCTATTGGAAGTTGGAAGACAGACTCTTATGGATGCCACCATTTGAGTATTAAAGCACGTCTAGTTTTGACTTAACTCTCTCCCTCTGGTTCCAGATCCTCCAAGGTCCAAGCTGCTTTCACGGCAGCCGCCATGCCTTCCTTGCCATGATTCTATCTTCTGAATCATCACCCAAAATATATCCTTTCTGCCTTCCTTAATTGGCTCCAGTCAAGCATTTGACCACACTGAAGAGAAAATTAGCTAGTGCATCCAGCAGGCACAAGGTTCTCAGGAATATCCTCTTCTACTATAACAAACTCATGCAAAGAAATCAGTAACAAAGTCATCTATCAATAGAATGCAGGTTCAGTCCATTGAGTAAAAAATACAACCTAGTACCAGACCCAATAGTGCATGGTAATTGAATACACGACAAGCCTTATATATTAGAACTGGCATCACAAGCCAAGAATGAGATAGCAAAAAATGATGGTGACATCTATGACTGTGCATATGATAATATAAAATTATATCTCAACTTTAGTTTCTGTCCTAAAATGAAATCTCATAATAAGGTCTTAAATATAACAAATGAACCTTTACAGATATAAAGGAAGATAAACAAGGTCCTTTCTTATACTCGGTGCAAAAACTATGTATTGAAAACCAGTGATGGTGCTAGCAAAGGGCAGGTATTCCTAGTCTATTCTTAAAAGAACTTAACACCCAGTCCGAGTACAAGGCTCTTAAAATGCCTAGGGAAATTACTGAAATACTTGGAAAACATATGCACCCAATTAATGAGAATTGAACAGTCTATGGCTTGGAGCAAATTAAGTGGTGTTCGACTTTACAGGAACTAGAGAAGAGCAAGAGGAAGCATAACAGGTGCATATGACTTTACAACCCTTTGTTTTGCAAGGCTGAAGAAATCAGGCCATAATCAATGGTCATGCAGATGAGGAAAATCACCAACTGAGGTTTTAGAAAGTAACTTTTGGTTAATCACACTGAAAATAATTTTCCCAATACATTGAGAAGATAAGTATGAACTTTGACTGACTACCAGTAAACCATGGGACTTTTAGACAGCTACTTCACCGATTGGCTGATTAATTAAGCACATACACATTTAAGTTCTGTTCCAAGAAGGGCATGCGGCTTTGTGTAGGACTATCAGGAATGTTAAGATGGGGGCTTAGTTGTGCAAAGAACAATTCTAGTACAGCTGATAAAACTCAAAATAAATGAACTTACACAATGTTAGTACGTTATAGTAAAAGTCCCAGCAACATTAACGTGGGACAGTGGGAACAGGACTCTCGAAGGAGGTGCTTTTAAATAGGTTCCCGAGTGGCTACTCTGAAGAATGGATCTTTGAATAAAGGCGTCAATGGGCTTAGAAACGGGTAATGTGAAAACCCTGGAAGAGATTGAGCAAGAGGTTAGATATGGTGGTTAGAGCATAGCTGAGTGAAAGTAAGAAAAATCGAAACTGAGCGAGGTTTGCCTCTGGGGCTAAGGGTGTAGCCTAGCGATGGAAAGATTGCCTAGACCCCTCATCACTCTGCATTGGGCCATCTTGGCATCTGACACAGGACAATGAGAGCCTTCCAACCCACAGTAAACAGTTTGCTCTATGGTTGCCTTTGCTGTGCAAGGGTTTTTCCCCCTACAGAATCAGTGTATGGAGGGCAGAGAAAAAGTTCTGCAGATTCACAACTGTGACGAATTGGTGACCGTGAGCTCTGGGGTTTCACCAATGGAAGAGGAGAAACTGTCAACATGTTTGAGGTTCTAGAAGAACGGTGGAATAATTAGAGATGAATTCTCTTAGAATAGGCTACCCTGCCTAACCTGGAAACAATGTGCAAAATAAAGTTACTTTTTTTTTTTCTATTAGTGTTCTGTCTGCATGTATGCTTGTACACCAGAAGAGGGCATCAGACCCCTATATAGAAAGATGTGTGGGTGCTGGGAATTGAACTTTGGAAGAGTAGCCGGTGCTCTTAACGAGCCATCTCTCCAGCCCTTAAGTTACTTCTTCACAGCTGAACTTGAACGAGGTATCTTAGGCTTCACACTTACTCACACTCTGCAGATAGTCAAGCATAGGTAAGAAACGTTGGATATTTGTGAGCTGGCAGTTGTGTAGCGCTCAAGTGTCCTGTGGTGTTACAAAGTGGACCAATGTGGAGGAAGGTCTAGCCACAGCTGTCTTTGAGCCTATCAGAGGGAGCAAGGCCCCAGGAACCTGAACAAGCCAGCAGATGCCTCAAGGTGGAAACAGAATCTAGTTGTGAACTCTGTGATGCTATCCCCTCTAAAATGTGCATTTTAATTGCCAGTTGGAATTAAAAATTTGGGATGATTGAAGTTGTATTAAGTCTTATGTTAATTTCTAGATACTGATCATTTTCCTTAGGGGAGCTTTTTCCCCTTAATTGAATAATTTGGCTAAAATTTCTCTTTACTAATCATTTTGGGTTTGTTTTTCCCCAAGCAAAATGTGCTCTTGCATTGATGTAAGACATTTTATAATTTCAGAAACATGTTCTTAGATCATATCTTTAAGTAAAAATCTAATTGTTGACATTTATTATTTTAGTGGGAACTTTAGTAGTTTGGTCTCTATCTCATTCCTCTTTTTAAATATCTTTTTTATTCTGGGATATTTTTCTCCTTTCCTTTCCTTTTTATCTCTAAGTCAGTTTCATATCAGCATGCTAGGTGTGTTGGGCCCAGTCATGTAAAGCTCAAAGGAGACCTGAGTTTCAGATTATCCTAAGGCAATACCTGGCTTCAGAAAAGACCACAAACAGACCACCCAGACACTACCCAGGAACAGACCATTCAAAAGAAATTCCTAAAGTTCCAAAGGAAATTCCTAACATTTCAACCACCAAAGACAGAATCACCTGAAGTCTCTTAGGCCAGCACACACCCATCCCCTTTCACCAAAATGTCCCTAGACAAATGGCAGTCAGTCAGGGGTCCTGAATCTTAGAAATCCCTCACCCCAAACTCTGATATGATAAAACCCTCATCCCAGTTGAGCTCAAGGCTCTCTTCTCATGCCACTTCATTGGACACATGAAGAATCCAATGTCAAACTTGTGTAATTATCTGTTCTGTTTTTTTAAGAGACAAGCCATGTTCACTCCCTTCCTGCTTGCAGCCTTAGTCTCTCTCTCTCTTTTCTCTTCCTGTCTCCCTCTCAGAGAGGCAGGTTCTGTCTCTCTCTTTCTCCTCTCTCTCTCTCTCTCTCTCTCCTCTCTCTTTTTCTCTCTTTCTATCTCTCTCTCTCTCTTCTCCCTCCTACCCTTTTCCCTTCCCTTCCATAACCACTAAATAAATATCTAACCTCACTCTGTATAGTGTGCCTGTCTGTCTGCCTCTTACCTACTTCCCACATGGCTTGTTGTAGGGGATACCCTGGGGACCTGTCACCTTCGGAGATCTGCCTTGTGGTCTCATGCACTGTCCCTGCCTCTAGGACTGTATGCTCTTGGGACCCCATGTCCACTGTCTGCCCGCCAGGATCCCACAGCAAGATACTTGGGGATCCGCAGCAATTTTTAATTTTTCCATTACAACTTGAATAAAGGCTCTTTGATTTTACATAAGGGATTCGGTCTCCATGGTGATCTTTTAGAAGTCCTTGTGATCTGGGCATAACATGTACACGGATCTCTTTAGTTCCCACAGTTGCCAAGTGCACAACTTCAAAGTAACTCACTTTGGTAACTTGCAGGGGACTAGGGTTACACTAGGACACATGATGCTTCATGTTTAGAACTGAGACAGTCTACATTACACTGAAACTAATTGGTCAGCATCCATGTAACTGCAATTGAGGGTAGAGCTCCCCTTGACTAGGCTAAGGATGGTACTGCTACCATGCCACATGCTGCATGAGAAGAGTATGATCAGTTACAGACCAAGCTAAGAGTATGAGGAGTCTGAAGAACACCCCAGGCTAAATAATGCTGCATCTCTCTTAATGTCCTAATGTAATGCATCATTTCTGTGCCTGTGTTTGTGCTGTGTTCAGACCTACTGTGCCATCAGCTATAAAACCTGGGCAGTAGGTAGGATGGTTGGTGTTGAGCATCAACCTCAGAACCTAGAGTAACCTTGGAGACGAGCCTCCAGGTACCCTTTCAGGAGAGCATCTAGATTAGGTTACATTCTGGGCATACCTGTGAAAGATTATAGTGATTAATTGCAGTAGGAAGACCCATCTTTTTTTTAAATTTTTTTAAAAGTAATTTTATTAAATTATGAAAGTTTCCATTTCCGCCCCTCTTCCCAACACCCTCCCACTCCCCCCACTCCCTCTCCTCCTCCCTCTCCATCCCTAAGAGCAGTCAGGGTTTCCTGCTCTGTGGGAAGTTCAAGTACCTCCCCCCTCCCTCCAGGTCCAGGAAGGTGAGTATCCAAACAGACTGGATCCCCAAAATCCAGTATATGCAGAGGAAACAAGTCCCAGTGTCATAGTCAATGGCTTTTCAGAAAGACTTCGGGCCAGCCACATTCAGAGAATCCGGCCAAATTCCGAGAATCTGGTTGGATCACGTGCTCGTTCAGTCCCAGTCCAACTGGCCTTGGTGAACTCTCATTAGATCAGTCCCCTTGTATCAGTGGGTGATAGCATCCCTCGCAGTCCTGATTTCGTTTTTCATGTTCTTCCTCCTTCTGCTCCTCATTTGGACCTTGGGGGGCTCAGTCCGGTGCTCCAATGTGGGAGGAAGACCCATCTTAAGGTGTGGGCTTTGAAGGTGAACTGAGCTGCTGCTCCAAGTTCCAGCTGCCTTGACTTCTCACCACAGTTCAGAATTTTCAAGTGGGAACTAAAAGAAACTCTTTTTTCCCTGGAGCTGTGCTTGCCAGGGTGTTTTATCATGGCAACAGGGCAAATGAGTGGCACAGCACATATACGTTTTTATGTGCTGTATATACTTCAATATATAACTTTTATATTTATTTATTATCAGAAATGTTTTAAAAATCAAACTTAAAAATTAAAAGAAATAACATTTTGTCTTCAAACTTCCTTAAATGTTAAGATTTTCCTTATGGGTCAGACTGCACATCTGCTTTGCTTACATAAGCTTAGCTTGTTCAGAGGTAATGGTTCACAGCCATTCTTAGTGTATCATTTTATTAATGAATAATTATTTATTATTTTCATATTATAAAAATAATTTATTGTTGAAAATCATTTATTATTGTTTTAGGGACAATCTTTAAAAAAATGTGAGGGCACAGCTGAAATGCTGAAACTCTTCTGAGCTGAATCATTTGTAGAAAAAGTCTTTCCTATATTAATATGAAAATTTAATTAGTACTCTGTAAAGCTGTGTATTACGCAGAGGGAAGGCATGCCCAATCATAAATCTTTTTAAATAAGTGGTCTAAGGACTTGTAGAGGATGTCTCTCACCCCACCAACTAGCTGAATATCATTGTCAGGTTGTTCCCATTGGCTGTAGGGTCGTTTTTCTACTGAGTAGAAAAATCTGACTGTTTTCGTTTTCCACATCTCACAGCTATTATGACAGAAGAGTCTTCAACAGCTGAACTTTTGTGCAAAGGTGTAGCATCTTGGAGAAGAAGTGAAAGTGGTTTTTTTTAATCTATGATTTTTGTTTGCTCTCTTGAATAACAGTGAATGTGAGTAAGACTTCTGAGTTCTCAGAAGCTAGCACATACAGAAATTGCTCAGTTAGGCAGCCATAGGAAAACATTTTCATTTTGCAAAGGGTAAGATTTTGAGTTTAGACTCAAGAGAGTCGTGATTATTTTCTTATCAGTTGAAAAATTAATTAGAGGCAGTGCTTGTTGTATCCTAGTTTTCCTTTAAACTCTCTAGTTTGCTAACTGAAGATTGCTTGGCATTCTCATCCCCTGCCTCCACATCCTTCTCAAGAGCTGGGGTTATGGGTATGCACCATAAAGTGTAGTATAAGGGGTGCTGGGTGTGAACCCAGGGTTTGTTGCATGCTAGGCAGGCTTTCCACTGAGCTATACCCTCATCTGTAATGATTCTTAATATTACTTCACGTTCAGCCTCTCACCCTTCAGTCTATGGAGACTTTTTGGTCCATAGTATTTCTCATTAATGTGGCATAGAGTATAAACAATACAGCTACATCAAGTGCTGCCTGTAGCCAAACACTTCTTCAAGGTTAATAATAAATGGATTCAAAGTACTGAGGAATACTGAGGAATAGGGAGATGAGAGTATTTATTCTTCCTACTAAAGCCACTGAGAAAGGCTTTGATAAGTTATTCAAATTAGTGTATATATATTGAACTTCTTGAATATCAATATAGGTAGAAGTATTCCATCAATAAAGGCTGGAAAACCTGAGCACTCCTGAGCAGAGAGATAGAGCAGAGGGGCTTTGAGGGAAACTGGAATTCCCAAGCTCTTCATTGACTAAGCACAATTTACAGGTCTGCAGTGAGTACGTTTCAGTGATCAGAGCCCCTTTTCTTGGCTCCCTTTGTATAATAGCTTTTAAAAATTAATCTAAACAAATTCTTTCCCCTTGCATTTATAGACTGGAAAGGCTCCTCCCTAGTTCTTTCTCCCAGGACACCAAGAGAGATCATCATCTCCTTAAGACTTAGTGAAAGGACTGTGAGCTCAAACCTATGATAGAATGCTGTGGTTTGTGGCTATTGATCAGTACTGCAGAGAGATACTTTAAGCTAATTCTACCAGTCAATTAGATCCTCGAGTCAGAGACCTGCTGTGAATCTAATGGCAGAGGCTAGCCCATAGCTGCAGTTAAATCTTGCCTTTACCGCTGTTTTCCCCCTGAAGCACAAAGCTACCCACACATATGGTACACATTTAAACAAGTGGGCATTTTGCTGCTAGATTGGTATTTCTGGTATAAACACCTGGGACTGTGATCAGCTACTGGAAGTAAGGTTTAGTCAGTTCTTAAAGCATCAAAAAGTATACCTGGAGACAATGCTTGCTGCCCAGAGTCGTCAGAGTCATGACTGCTCTGGAAAGGACACTCTTGGGAAGCAGCACTCCTCAGCTTTTGTCATCTCAGGGCCAGACAATAGGCAAGTGAGCACCGTGCCTGCAGTTCAGAGCTTAAATTAGCCAATCTTGCATGGCTTTTTGTGTCCTTCATGGTCCTCAAATTTCCTTAAAGTCTGAACTCTGGAAACAATCCTTCTGTTCCTCTGCTTCCCACTTCCTGCCTGCTAAGTGATGCAGGGGACCACCCTTGCTGCCCTCTGTAAAGGACCATGTTCCTCCCTCTGAAACTTGTAAATAAAATAAATGGTATCTTTCTGTGGTTGTATCAGAATGGTCATCTAAATAAAGAAGGGAAGGAAGGAAGGAAGGGAGGGAGGGAGGGAGGGAGGGAGGGAGGGAGGGAGGGAGGGAGGGAGGGAGGGAGGGAAAGGCCAACCTCTTTCCTATTTGGTGATATTAACGTCCTCCATGTCTCTTAGAATCCAGAGTGATTCTTAATTCTATGTATATTCCTAGTTCTTAAAAAACCATTGAAACCATGTGACATCAGAAAGTATGACCTTAGGGAGCTTGGAATATTTCCTTCAGGTTTAAGTTGGAACAATGTGTCAGGAAACCCTAGACTAAAGGTCTATGATACCTGGGGCAGTATATTTCAAGATGTTCTGCCAAGGACGAGTTATCAGCAATGATCCTCAAGGCACCCAATACTTCTGACCATTTCCTTTTTCCATTGTGCAAAGCATTGTATTATCAAAGCCTTTGCAGTGAAGCAGGGTCACATGATTAGTTCTGACCAATGAAAAGTGAGAGAGAAACGGCCAAGTATGGGTTTTGTTATTCTCTTGTCTCTAATGCACAGAGGAGGCCAGGTGTTCTCCACAAAATAGCTGCAGTGAGCACGTAGGACTTTTGGATAAAAATGAGAAGGTCCTCAGATATCTTCTTTCCTATTTTAGTTAGGTTTCTTTCTGAATAATAATTTTATTCATTCTTTAAAAATGTCATACGTGAGTATAATCCTTCACTAACTTTCTCGAACTCCCCCCGAGTTCCCCAGCCTGTCTTTGTCATTAGCTTTATGTCACTGTCTGTCATCATCATTATCATCATCATCATCATCATCATCATCATCATCATCATCAATTATCAACCCAAGTTTCTAACCAACATTAACCCATGGCTAGTCTGGTTTCAGTGACACAAATTCACTCAGATTCTTCCATCTCCAGACTGAATTGAAGTAAACTCCAGTACCACTCAATTCACTTTGATATGTTTCTCTGTATGTCTCTAAAATATGACCCCGAGAGAACACGTTTAAAACATGACTATGACACATCAATTATGACCATTCTTCTTTGACACCATCAAATATCCCCGAGGTGCCCTTTCCTCTATCTGCCCTCATACTGTATATGCCGGCCCCGTTTTTGTCAGTTTGATGCAATGCTAGACCTACATAGGAAGAGAGAAGCTCAATTGAGGATTTTCTTCTGGCAGATTGGCCTGAGGACAGGTTTGTGGGGATATTTTATTGATTGGAACTGTTGTAGAAAGAACCAGTCCACTGTGGGTGGTGCCATCCCTTGTATAGGAGGCCTTGGACTGTACAGGAAAGGTAGATGAACAAGCCAGGGGAAGCAAGCCATTAAGCCATATTCCTCTATGATTTCTACTTTGCCTAGAGGGCAAAGTAACAAATCATAGATTTGTTACTGCCTAGAGGGTCCTGCCTTGAGCTCCTGTCTTGGCTTCCTTCAGGGATGGGTTGTAGCCATAGCCAACAAAACCTTTTGTTCAGTGTTTGATCATAGCAACAGAAATCAAACTAGAATACTGAATGTCCTGTTGTTTGAATTAAGGAAAATTATAATTTAGATCTTTCAGGTATTCAATATGTCTCTCTGCCTTAGAAACCACTGTGGATCTCCTTCTTTCAACTTTTTTGATTTGGTTTCTGTTTTTAATATAGAAATCCATTTTTACTCAAGGAGTACCATCGTGTGAATTTTAAAGATTGTGTCTCTGTAGAGTGCTTCATCACACTCTCTTCTCCCTGGGTTTCTTTTCTGTTTGAAGTTACATGTGGACACTCTGTGAAGGTGAGATGGTTTTGTGTCCTGGCTGCTTTACAATGCTGGGTGTGTATCTATGTCAATTTGTGTACCATTGGATCGCTTGATATTCTATGATGCTGATGCTTCATCACTGGATATTACCTAGACCGAGTATTGAGCAGAATCTGTAATATATTAATGTCAGAATTGTATAAGTGTTCATTTGTATCTTATATGCAATGTGTCTACAACAAAAATCAACTTCTTATAAACTGTTTGCTGATTCTGAGATGTAGTTTGATGGGAAAAATAGGATGGATGCTAAATTAAAAAAAATAAGATGGAGTTATCATCAACTTTCCAAGAAGTCTTTTGTTTACTGTAAATGGAAAACCATTCATTCCTCTGCATTTGTTGTGTATTATTTATCTCATCTTTAATATTTATTTTCTTCACATGTATGTGTGTATATATATGTGTGTATACATGTATCCATGCAGATTCATTCAGAGACTAAAAGTCAATGCTGAGTGTCTATTTCTCTTGTTCTCTACTGTATTTCTTGAGGTAAAGTCTCTCTCTGAAATTTGAGCTTACTGCTTAGATAGATAGGTTAGCCATCAAGTCCAAGGCTTGCCTGTCTCTGTCTCTGATCCTTAGCATTGCCATTACACACATGACCACCTTGCTGGCTCATACATGGTTGCTGGGAATTTGAATTTATGTCTTTAGGTTTGAGAAAATAATATTTTACCCACTGACCATCTCCCACAGTCCCTTAGGTGTATTTTATTGTGGTTTTTATTTTATTTTTTTAAGATTTTACATTCAAAATTTACATCTTATTTGCAACCAAGTTTATAGAGATTGCCATATTCTTAGAAAATCAGTGGAAACCTAAGTATACTTTTTCTACCTGCTTTTTTGCAGGGAAGTTTTTAAAAGCACCCACATTTGATATCTACATAGTACTACCTTGTATGGAACATTAAGCCTACAGCACTTTTGCTGTCTTAAATAGTGTTCCAATAAATAGCTTTGTGCATACATCCTTTTCATAGACATGGCAGCTGTCTCTATGATATCTAGTTCTGCCAGCAACATTGTTGGATTAGAGAAGAAAAGAAATGCATATCCAATCTTGCTAAATGTGGCCAAGTCCCCCTCCTAAAATCCCATAGCCTTTGGCAAAGCTAGGGGCAATGTGAGCGAAATCTGCTTCCCTGTAGTTTTGCCAAAAGGATATGTGAATGAGCTTGAATTTTTAATAACGGACGGGTACAGAAAGCAATCATACTTCAATGTCATCTTTCATTGCTCCTGAGGCTCTTTCCCCTTTTCTCACATTTCTATACAATTGAAGTAGTTCTTCTTCTTCCAAAGGTGAGCTTGACTTTTCTATTTCTCTACATATGTGTTTATATGTGCTGTCAGGTGCATGTGTATACTTATGTTCCCATGTATGTGTACAGCTCCCTGTGCACATATATACACATGTATTGGGGGGTGAAGCTTGATGCTGGGTGTTCAGATGTCTTTGTCAGTTGGGGTTGCTCTCCACATTTACCGAGTCCAGGAATATTGGTGAATCTAAAAGCTTACCAATTCTGCTGGTCCAGTCAGTTTGTCCCAGCATCCTTGCATCCCCATCCCATCCTAGGATTGCAGCCCAACTGGGATGCTAGTCCAGCTTTAGCTGAGTTCTGAGGTTCTGAACCCCAGGTGTTAAATTTTGGGATAAGCATTTCATCCCTTGAGTCATCCCCCTAGCCAGATGGTCCTATTTGTGAACATTTTTCTACCAGGTGGGCATATTTTTTCTTTATCAAGAGTTTCCTATAAGGATTGCTAACATTTCATTTTATTGAGGTCAATTTAATTTTTGTTCCCATATGGGTAATATTTTTTAAAAAATTAAAATGTTTGTAATCTCTTTCTATTAATTTTTAAAGGCCAATACTCTTATTTTAAAATCTGGTGCACATTTTTAACGTCCAAATTTAACTATCTTTTGTTTTTGAAAATGTTATTAATTGTTCTCAATTGACTTTACAGGTTTATAATTTATTCACACAGTGTTTTTCTCTCCTGAATCTGTCACTTGTATCATTTTGACTATTTTTGCTTCTTGAGCGTTTTGTTTTAAATCGCCTCCTTCTTTCCTCTGAGTTTTGTTTAAGGTATAATACTTGGCATTATTCATTTGCTTTCATAGCCCTGTTGTAATCTTGATTTCTGAAATAATTTTTTTCTTAAACAAGGACTCGTTTAGACTAGGCCACCCTCAAATCATTATTAAATCAAGGCTATTTCAAATCTCCTGCTTCCACCAGTCAAGTGCTGGGGTTACGACCATGCACCCCACAATTGCTTCTTCTTACTTTAGTTTTGTATAAGGTATTTTTCATATCTAAATGTTGTCTGATCTTGATTTCATATTTCACATTTGAGGTTTCTTTACTATATTCTTTTGGAGAGTGGCAATGTTATGTGATATTATGCAATGATTCATGTGGTTATGGAACTCTGTACATTCAGAACTGTGGTGAGCATTCAGCCTAAACCTATTTAGAGGCTAGATCAGGACCATCATCTGGTTCTTAATCTGGTATTCATTGTTTTCCCATCCTTTTCCTTTCTTCCTTTCTTCCTTTCCTCTCTCCCTCCCTCCCTTCCTCCCTCCCTTTCCCTCCCTTCTTTTCTTCCTTCTCTCCTTCTTTTGATCCTTTATTTCTTTTCATATCTGCTTTTGAGACAGGGTCTTGCTGTGTAGACAAGTCTGGCCTCAAACACGCTAGGCTGTCTAAACTTGTCTTGAAGTCATGTGAACTCATTAAATTCTTGACTCTTTTCATTTCTGAGATAAATCACCATGACCAAAGTTGACTTATGGAAGAAAAGATTTATCTGGCTTAAAGTTCTAAAGAGAAAGTCCATACTGGAAGAGGAAGCCAGAGGTCAGGGTAGGAAGCGGAGAGATCACATCTTCAACTACAAACACAAAGCAGAGAGAGGGGGAAATAGCAGTGGGGCAAGGCTCCAAACTCTCAGATGAAACTGAGTATGGTGAGGGGGGTACAACCTTAGACAAGACTACATGCTTTCAAAGCACCCTCCCGTGATGTAGTCTCTGCAGCAAGGTAGTATCTATGCACCTTCTAAAAATTACATCAAGGGACAAGAGTTCCGAGATGTGAGCCTATGGGATAGAGGATATTTCTCATTCAAACTACCACACAGGGCTTGCAGGAATGAGCCACCACATGCAGCAACAATATTATTTCCTTAATACATTAATGTTTTTCTTCTAATGAGGAAAAATAATGATCTCAAAAGACACTACACATTAAGGACTGTCTTTATAATTCACTCTGGGCAGTTTTTGAAGTTTACCTACACATTTTCCAAAGACAAAATAGTTAATGAAGTTTTTTTTTCCCCTCACAAACTGTTTTCTATGCTATTTCACATCTGGCTCTTCTTTTCATGGATGTTTCCAGAAATAAAAATAGCGGCTGAAGAGAATATCTATAGAAACAGCAATAATCAGATTCAAAATCTACTTTGTAATCCATTTTGAGCCTTTAGGTTTTCTATTTAACAACAGGTAACATAAAAATGCTGTTTCCAGAAACCTGCAAACATTTTCCCAAACGTTCCAAACCACTTGGTCTGAAACCAGAATCTCATGCAATCGACTCCTGCTGTACAGGAGCAGCAACCGAACTTCCCAGCTCCAGTAAAGGTGTTCACCTTGCTGCCTTAGTCATTTGCTCACAGGGACCGCTGGGTCTCCAAATCCCCTCTAAGGCTGTGGCTGAGATCAACACAATGTTATTCTTCAGGATCCTCTAGAAGTCTGGCTTGGGTCTTCCTGGGTGAAAATTAAGGTTTTCATGGAGCTTCCTTTTCTATGAAATCTTTGTGAGAGGATGTGGTCATCTTTGCGGTTGTCTTTCTGTGCTATCCATCCTGCAGAGCTGCTACACTTTCGTGGTGGGTTGTCCTACAAGGGCCCTAATGGACTTCTGCTGCCATGGGAGGTGGTAGAAACTTACCTGGGCTCTGGAAGAAGGAAGCAGGAAAAAAGCTGTGCCGTTTTAAAATACCGGCTTTCTGGCTTGTACTGCCAGGGCAGACTCTGACTCTTTCAGGTACGCAGTACAACTGAGTGTGGTCTCTGAGCAGAATGATGCAGCTTGCTTGCTGGCAGGGACCTTGGAATGCCACAGAGTTGTGGCAATAAAAATGGCTCCAGCGGTACCTTTGCCCTGAGGCTGGAAAGCTAAGGAAGGGGCTGGATCTAGCCGTCAAAGTGATGGCTTTCATCCTACCTATACTGCTTGGTAAATTAAAGACTCGTGGAGTCAGAAAAAGAGAGATACACAATAAAGAGAGATTCAAAGAGAAAGAAAGCCTCTAAATGTTTTACAATGTGTTAAAAATATATGCAGACTAAAAGTTAAAGTTCTTAAAGTAAAAAGAAAGAGAGTAGTTGGGTGTGGTGGTACACACCTTTAATCCCAATGCCTGGGAGGCAGAGACAGACAGATCTCTGTGAGTTCAAGGTGTGGTAGCATACACCTTTAATCCCAGCACTTGGGAAGCAGAGGCAAGTGGATCTCTGTGAGTTCAAGGACAGTCTGGTCTATAGAGTTATTCCAGGACACAGACATACAGAGAACCTGTCTCAAAAAGTCAAAAAATAAATAAAAAGAAAAGAAATAGAGGTTAAAGTAAAGCCACATAAAGATGGAAAATACACAGAGAATCTTGATACTGTATGTTATTGTTCTCTCTTTGAATTTTTTGAATGCTGAGGAAGGAGTAACAGATGCTAAAAGATATTTGTTTATAAATGCTGCTGAACTAATCCAAGATAGATATTTTGAAAATACCTTGACTTCAAAATTTAAATCGAAGGTTATGATGCTTTGGAAAAGTTCTTTTGTTTTCACAGAGGATGAGACTCTGTGGATTGCTTCTATCCCAATATGGTATGATAGACCATGCCCTCCTGAAAAATTGCTGTGAACACCCTCAGAAAATTACTTCACTCAATTGCAGACTGAGATGAAGCTGGCACACAGGATACACCATAAAAGACCTGATTAACAGTGCCCCCATATAGCAGGAAGAATTTTGGAGAGAAATAACTACATCCATATTCCCAGATATTGATTATAAATGTTCTTTTACATTTAAAGGGGGGATATGATATAGATATGAATAATTTGCATTGATATAAATCTTGGTTTATTGATATAAATTTAAGGTCAATCTTGTTATATGAATATGTATTTCTGGTCTTGATTAAGGTATTGTGATTGTGCAGTTCATTTAAAAATGTAATGTATAATTAGGAAATAAAGGTTGTTAATGGAGAATCATCGATAATAGTTGTCTGTAGTCATGTTAGTTAGATTTTCTAGATATATAGAGATATATTTCAGTTAGATAGGCATTCTTCATATCTTTCAAAGACGATAGAATATGGCATTTAATATTTTAATAACTTAGGGTTTTCATGACAATGAGACACTTCTGCTCCTGGCAGCACCAATCTACTTCAAGAGGAAGATGGATATTAAAGAGGCTCCTTATGGAGTTTGACAACCATTTGGGCAAGAAACTGTTCTTGTCTGGACTGTTGCATAAACTAGACACAAAGAACCCGCAGAGAGCAGACTGCTGAACTTGCCTAAAGGTGAGATGGTCTTTTGGGGTACCTGATTTATGAAAGAGCCTACGAGACATTCTGCAGGACACAGCAAAAAGTGACTGAACTGTCTTTAAATTTTCCTGCTTCATGGAAATGTCTGCTGAATACTATGGGTCTGTAGGCTGAAGATGGATGCCCCAACAGTACAAAAGAATTTTAAGTAACTGTATAGTCAGCGAGATGTCTCTGTCATTTCTAGAGTTTGGAAGTTGCTTATTTCTTGTTTATCTAGGTAATATTATATCCTTCTGGAGTCTTTGGTGGATTTGAAAAATGGCTAGTTATAGTTTTCCATTGTTATGAAAAAAGATCAAATAGATCTAAATATTGTAACTGTAATTCTTGCTTTATAACTATTTTGTTATATGTCATTTTGCTATGTTAAAGTTAAAGCCTTCCTTTTTGTTTAAACAGAAAAAGGGGAAATGATGTAGGAGGGACTTCTATCTATCTGTTACTTTCATTGGTTAATTAATAAAGAAACTGCTTGGCCTGATAAGTCAGAACATAGGTGGGTGGAGTAGACAGAACAGAATGCTTGGAAGAAGGCAATGAGGGAGTCACTATGAAGCTCCGGCCCCAAATAGACATAGGTTAGAATCCTCCTGGTAAGTCACCACTTCGTGGTGACACACAGATTATTAAAAATGGGTTAATTAATATGCGAGAATTAGCAAATAAGGGGCTGGAGACAATGGGCCAGGCAGTGTTTAAATGAATACAATTCATGTGTTGTTATTTTGGGTGTAAAGCTAGCTGTGTGGGAGCCGGGCAGGACGAGAAGTGGGCCTGCTTGCCAAAACACTACAACTTACAAAATGGGTCCAGGGTATAGCAAGATGGCTGGAAAAGGGACTTGATGCCAAGTCATTTGACCTGCTTTTGATCCCTGGAGCCACATGATGAAAGGAGAGAGCTAACTTCCTGAAAGTTATTTTCTGACATTTTCATATATGCTGTGCCTTGTGGATGATGGCACACATACTGAGAGCCCTTTGTTGTGCACACACCCATCCTGCCCTGACACATATTAACAGAAATAAGTAAATGTAAAGGCTGATTTTAAAGGATACAAGAAACAAAACAAGATGAACAGAATATAATAAGTGGCCAACATGATTGCCTGCCATGTATTGGGCTCATGCACACACACACAAATGTCAAATTTGTTTTAAAGGCTATAATTTGGTAGGTCACATAGGAAAGTTTTAATATGTGCCAATTTTTATATATTTTTAACAAAAAACTATACTGAGTCTGCTAATCCTTTTATATATCTGTAAAAATCTCATTAACATATATAGATATCTGCTTACACATGGACAATTTGTTAATATTTTATAATTATCTGAATTAAGCACATTGCTATCACTCATGTGCATATGGATGTTAAGGTCCCGCCCCATTCTGTAGCTGTTCAGTTCTAAAGAAACACACAGAGGCTTATATTAATTAAAAACTGTTTGGCCTATTAGCTCAGGCTTATTATTAACTAAGTCTTACAACTTAAATTTAACTGAAATTCTTGTCTATGTTTAGTCGCATGGCTTGGTATCTTTTATCAGTAAGGCATTTTCATCTTGCCTCCTCTGTGTCTGACTGGTGACTGCGTCTCTGCTGTTTTCTCTTCCCAGAATTCTCCTCATCTGTTCACTCTGCCTAGATTTCCTGCCTGGCTACCACACAATTGGTTTAACTAAACCAACTGGAGTGACAAAGTTTTGCAGTGTACAAAACATTATCCCACAGAATTTGTGTATCTAGTTCTTTTTTCTGTTATAAATCAAAGGAAATCTGGGAATGAAACAAAAATATAGCCAATGTAACATCAATATCTTCATGTCAATAGAAGAAAGCAGCCAGAGGTATCCAGTTAATAAGTATTTAATATTTCAGACGTATCATCTACACCATATTCAATAGCCATCCTTCTCTGGTTTCTGTGTAGTTTTGGTAATCTATGAGTTGCAACATCTAAAGTTTCACTAAATAATTTGCCTTATGTGATATGTCTCTTATGTGAAAACACACACACACACACACACACACACACACTCACACACTCAGCTTTTTAAAAAGCAAACTGATGATGTCCAAGAGTCCCATGATGTGAATATTTGGTCTCCCATTGGCTTAGGATTCCTCATATTTCCTATAAAGTTTATTTCCTATTGCCACTTGGCTTCCTATTTGATGTGAGATTCCCTTCTGTATGCTGCAAATATGTTTTCTTACTGTTGGTTAATAAAGAAGCTTCTTTGGCCTATGGCAGAGCAGAATATAGTTAGGCAGAAAAACTAAACAGAATGCAGGGAGGAAGAAGACAGAGCCAGGTATATATCATGTAGCTGCCAAAGGAGAAAGATACCATATAGCCACCCAAGAAGGAAGAGATAGAAAACCATGAGCCTTATGGTAAAATATAAAACAATAGAAATGGGTTAATTTTATATGTACGAGTTAGTTAGAAATATGCCTGGGTCATCTGCCAAGCAGTGTTGTGATTAATACAGTTTCTGTGTGATTATTTGGGTCTGAGCAGCCAAGATAATTAAATGTAGTCTCCATTTACAAAATGGCGTCCAAGCATTTGGGACTAACCTGCATGGTTTGCCACCAGCTTTGTCCCAGTGTTTGTATGCCCACTTGGAGTCAGGAGGAAAATAGCTGAGAGCTCTTCTTGCAGGCAGTTTATTCAGGACCTTGAACAATGGCTCTTCTCTCTCGCTTCTCTCTCGTTTCTCTCTCCGGGCAGACCTCTCCCAGCCCTTATATAGCCTATGGTCGCTTATCCCAGAGTGTCACATGGACATTGCCCATAGGCTCAAGCATACACAAGACACACGATCATAGCAAGTTACGGGCCATAACCATAAAAGGAGTTGTTTGTCACAGAGAGCGCTCGCTTTCGGGCTTGCAGAGGGCGGCAGCTGGCGCCATCTTAAAGGTGCAGCTCCATGCAACTCTCTACATGTAACCACCCACGAAACAACAGGTAACAAACCACACGCATCATGCTAAAATACAAAATAAGAGAAATGGGTTAATTTTACATGTAAGAGCTAGATAGGAATATACCTGAGTCCAGCCAAGCAGTGTTGTAATTAATATAGTTTCTATATGATTTTTGAGTCTAGGCAACTGGGAAAAGTAAGACCAGTCTCCATTACAACTATTGACCAGAAATGGCCTTGGTTAAAACTTCAATAAAGTATCTTTCAATGAGTACCATTACTATTGTGAATCCATCACTAGATTAATTTCTAGATTAGTTGTATGATTGATTTAAACCCCTAGGGGTTTATTGTTAAACTTTGATTTGTGTCTCTATCTGTTGCAATTGAAAAAGAGTTGAGACTGGATGACAATAAAATAAAGATGTCTTTTATGTGTTCAAGAACACGGAGCTGGAATCTGGTGAGGGTACTCAGATCAAGCTTGCCAGAGACAACTTTTGTGTACAAGCAAGCTATTGTCTATAAGCCATTAACTTGTTTACCCATTAATTCACAAATAGATTTTGACATCTCTAAGGGCAGACTTCATAAGACTCAGTGTTCTTCAAGGATTCCAACTTCAAATATCACTCACATATGAATTTGAGGGGACACATTTAAATCAGTAATTCATAACTGATTTTAATATAATGCAATGGAATTTAGATAAGTAATATGCACCCAGTAGACTTAATTTACATTGACTTTATCTCAAAGTTTCCAGTGTCACATTGAGCACACAGGTTTAGAAAGTTTGTGAATTATTGTAAAATCTAGGTCTCTGTTGGACTTGTGGAAGAGTGGAGGACCCAAGAGGAGAAATGAACAGACCCAGGTCAATGTGTTTGCCATTTGGCTCTAAGACTCTTAGCTAGTAGTCTGCTCTCTGAGACCCATGGTTCATTTTGTTCCAAATGTCCTGCCAGAAATGACTGATCTTTCCAAAGCTGTCTTAATCCCTAGGGGTGGTAGTTAATCCCCTAAGAATTTTAAATAATATAGTGCAGCCCTTTGATGATTTACAAATCTTTCATAAGCAGAAAATCTCATACCAGTTCTTACTAGCATCCAATTTTAGGGATTTGTGTTCCTTGTTTCTCCCTTCAAAGACCAAATAATGAATTCATTTAAACCTTTAGATATTTATAGTCATTAATTTCCCTCATCTATGCATGAATTGCTAAGCTTATTTTTTTTCCTGGTACCTTCTTAACTGTGAGTATTTCTGGGAATGATTGTTTTCTTCTCATTTTGTTCTGCTGGTAATATTAATTAACGTTATGCTCTGTTGTATGACATTTCACAAAATTTCTCCTAAATCCTCTTTTCTGAGTGCTAATCACTATGTTGTCCTTTCTCGATTCCCATATTATTTCAGTATTCTTGAACGACAGCACACACAGTGAAATCTTTGAGGACACACCCCTTAGTCTTCTTCCTGAATACGAAGCTGTGTGTGAGAGTTTGATGACTATTTTACTGTTTTTTTTTATTTCTTTCACAATTAAAATGGGGAGAGTACTGGTCTTCTAAATTTTTAAATTTCTGGTTAATAATGAGAATTTCAAATGTGAGATACACAGGATGCCTGGTATATTGGAGAAATCCAATAGTTTATTGTGAATTTATTACTGTTAGCAATATAACTTCACTTTCCAAAATTCTCTTGCTTCAAGTTTTAAAGAGAAAATATTTATCGTATGTGAAGAAATTAAGATTCCAAACATGTAAGGCAAGTGGGTAACTGTATCATGCAGACCTAATAAACTAACTAGTGCAAGTCTCTATGGAGCATGAAACTTCTTACTTCAGACAAAGTATAAGAAACAATTATATTCACATACTTGGTATCAGGCGGAATAGCAATGTGATCCTTGACAACGTAGGACCATTAAGTGGAAGACCACTTTAACCCAGGTTATCTAACTGGAGATTGTGACTTCTTTGGTGCAGGGAAGTTGGAAGTTGATTCCAAGGGAAGAGTGCTAGTTGGGGTGATGAGCAGGAAATTAGAGAGGTACAGGGCTGAAAAGTGTTAGAAGGAGTGAAATTCTATGATATTCCAGAAATATGGAGGAAAAGGGAGACTTACTTAGCTTTTTTTGGTATTTTGATTATGCATTGATTGCTTGTAACTCCACAAAGTCATTTTAAGATGTAAGGTTAAAAGATTAGCAGAAATATTCAAAGATATGTCATACTGGAAGACTTTAAGAGTTCAGTTTGCAGACTTCAGCCTCTAAGTTGGGAAGCCACTGTAATTATGAATTAAGAATAAGGACTCTGCTGCGTAGTTAGTGACATATCTTAGGACTATGTAGAAATGAGGTAGACACATTGTAGTATCAAAAGCATATGCCAGTAGGACAACCACGTGTGATGAAGCCCAGCATCATATCAGGTAGATGCTGCAGTCTACTCTGTCTTCACTGTACCAAAATCAAGACAAAGGCAGCAAGAAAAACATATTCTGAGATAAACCAGATGTTCCAGGCAGTCAACAAAGACATAAGGAGCCATGGATCACAATGAAGATAAAGCAGAAACTCTCCTTGGAGGAAAATTATAAAACAAGAACCCTAAAGGGAGTTCTAACAATGAGAAGTAAACTTCATGAAATGCTAAACAAAATCCACACAAGTGGAAACATTGGATAAGCTTAACAGTGCTGTGGGGGATATCTCAAATATGAAAAGTAAACAGAAAAAAACATGCAAGCAAAATATTAAAAAGAATGAATAAAGTGATCTGAGTGGTGTATGACCTAAATTTCACCTAATTATTGTCCCAAAGGGCACAGATGAATCAGATGAAGTACCTAAAACTGTATTAGGCAGGCTTTCCCAGAACAGCAGATGCACAGGTTAGCACTGACTGATGCTGTTGAAGTTACAATAGGGATGGAGTACCACGTGTGAACAAGAGCTGTAGTTTGTGGAACCAAGAAGAGAGTTTACAAGGTCTTATAAGTAGATGCCCAGAATGGATTCAGGACATCAAGGGGCAGTGATAGTAAGACCCCCTTCAGGCTGTTGAGGACCACTAAATGGGAGTCAAGTCCTGGCGTCTTATTTCTGGTTGCTTCACACCTAAGTGGCTAGAGTACGGCTTAAAGAGGGAAGAGTGTTCTACAACTGCTGGTCCTGATCTCTTGATGTGGAAGGTTTAGAAAAAGAAATGGACCCGATGACAGTTCTAGTTTAAGTATTTTTTTCCCCTTATTTCTCATCAAGGACTCAGTTGAAATGTTTGTAGGCAGCTTGGCTAGGTGTGCGTTCATGCCATCTGCTGTAATAGAACTCTTACTTTGACAACCATGCAGTGGCAGAACACAAAGTTGCATGTTAAACTCCATGATTTTATTGTGGGGATCTTATCCATTAAAGATATACAGAACAACAAACTGGCCAATCTGTTTTTTTTTTTAATCTTATGTATTTACTTTTTTTTTTTTTTAGATTTTTGGCCATGAATTCTGACAGTAGCTATGGTATGAAGTTCCTCTTCAGTTCTTTCTTTCTTTCTTTTTTTTTTTTGAGAAGACATAACACTCAGTAAGGTCTGTGATCTTATTAGGGCACCCTATCCTGTGTTCAGAGGTAGAACAAATGCTGACATTTCCAGGTTCTGTTTTTCCAATTTAGAGCATCCCTTGATATTAACAAGACATGGCAGTTCTTAGCTTTGGTTGATAAACAAGGTGATTCACCGTTGCTCCTAGTATGGTTTGTGACATGATGATGATTGGGGATCAGGCCTAATCGGATATGAAGACTTCCATCTTCAGTTCTGTACTGGTTAATTTTAGGTGTCAGTTTTACCAGGTCCCAAGATTTCTCAGGTTGCTGATGTCACAATATGCTTTGTTTTTGTGGGTGTTATTTTCTGACAGAATTTAACAGACTTCAGTATGAAAAGAATCGGCCATGTTGATGTGGTAGGAATTGTCCAAAAAGAGAAAGTGACTAGTATACAAAGAGACAGAAGGTTGCTTTCTCAGACTGAGCACTCATGTTCTCTTACCCACATACTCCCCTTTGGTCACCAGGTCCTTCCAAAAAAAAAAAAAAAGAACAGAAGTGCTCGTTTACTGAGTATATCTTGATAGTGTTTCCCCCTTTCTTCCACTCAAAAATCTCTAACAAAGTGATAAAGGTTGCAAAAATATTTTCTTATTAAGGAAATATGGGCATGAAAAGATTTCAGACAACTTGTTCAGGCTTCTAGAAAATGCTTTTATGGTTTCAAGTCTGGATTTGATCACTGGATGATGTTTCAGTTAAGCTAGTTTTATTTATTTATTTATTTATTTATTTATTTATTTATTTATTTATTTATTTTCCAAGTTAACACAAACCTTGACAGGCCTAAGAAGAGGAAACTCAACAGAGTAACTACCCCCATCACGTCCTGTGGGCACATGTATAGGCCCTTCCTCATTAATGACTGCTGTGGGAAGGCCCAGCACACTGTGAGTAGTGCTACACCTAGCAAGGGGTGTTGCATTCTATAGGAAAATAAGCTGAGCACGCTAGTAAACAGCACGTCTCCATCATCTCTGCTTCAGTTTCTACCTCCAGCCTCCTGCCTTGAACTCCCGCCTTGGCATCTCTTGATGATGAACTGTAAACTGTAAGTTGTAAATGAAGACTGTACTTTTGTTTCCTGACTGCCCAGACCTTAACACAGGAGCTATATTAATTACAACACTGTTTGGCTGATGGTTCAGGTATATTCCTAGATAACTCTTACATTTTAAATTAACCAATTAACCCATTTCTATTAATCTATGTATCACCACAAGGTTTTGACTTAAAAGTAAGGTTCTGGCATCTTTCCCCTTTGGTAGTTACATGGTACCTGCCTGACTCTGCCTTCTTTCTCCCTGCATTCAGTTTAGTTTTCCTGCCTAGCTCTATTCTTCCCTGCCATAGACCAAAACAGCTTCTTTACTAACCAATGATAATAAAACATGTTCACAACATACAGAAGGGAATCCCACATCATCTCCCCCTTTGTGCCTAAATAAAAAGGAAGGTTTGAACCTTAACATAATAAAATTACATATAACCAAATAGGTATCAAGTCATAATTATAGTTACAATATTTAGTCTATTTATATCTGGCAAAATTAAAGAAAATATTCGATCATCTATTTTATATTTGTGAGTCTAGAAAAAAAACTATTGAATTGAATCAGTCAGTGTATTTTAAGGTTGTGTTGGTCTCAGAATGGAAAACAAGAGATGTGCTACGTTGGGGGAAGAGTTTTACTTTTGTTTCCATAGGAGAAGAAAAGCTGTAGATACCCTCAAAATTAATCAAGATTTGGTTTGAAAAGGAGAAACCTCTTGATAAAGAGAAATGACAGAGGTGATGATTTCACAGGTTGTAAGGAAACCAATGCACAGCCTCCTTTTATAGTAAGTCACAGAAACCCCTTCTTACCCGAGCTTGTTTTTGGTCAATATTTTATTGTAGCCACAGAATCCTAATTAGAACAGTTTGATTGCCTAACCTATTATTTTCATAAGTGATATTTGATGTGAGATTTCTCTCTGTATGCTGTGAATACCACTGGATAATATAGAAACTGCTCTTGCCTGGACTGCTTGATGTTAGGCTGTATGAACTGGACATACAGGACCCATAGAGAAATGACTGCTGAATTTGCCTAAAGGTGAGACAGTCCTTTGGGGTTCCTGCTTCATGAAAGAGTTTGCTACACATTCTATAGGCCTAGAAGAAAGTGACTGACATACTGCCAATATAGGTGAAACCATTTTTGAAATTTCCTTTATGGAAAATCTGCCAGACACTATGGGCTTGTAGGCTGAAGATCGGTGCCCCAATGTTACAGAAGAACTTTGAATGACTGTCCAGGCAGCAAAATATCTCTATCAATTCTAGAGTTTTAGAAGTTACTTACAATGCACTTCCTCTTTGCTTACAAAATATATATCCTTCTGGAGTCTTTGATGGAGTTGAAGGATAGTTACATAGTTTTCCTTAGTTGTGATAAAAGATAAACTAGATATAAATATTGTAACTATAATTCTTGTTTGTTAACTGTTCTGTTGGATGTAATCTTGCTATGTTAAAGTTAAGCCTTCCTTTTTGTTTAGACAGAAAAGGGTAGGTGATGTTGGATTCCCCTCTGTATGCTGTAAATATGTTTTATTGCCATTGGTTAATAAAGAAGCTGCTTTTGGTCAATGGCTTAACAGACTATAGCCAGGCTGGAAAAAGTATACAGGGAGAGTAGGCAGAGTCAGGGAGAAGTTATGTAGCCACTGCAGGAAACAGATGCTAGATGCTGGATAGAATCTTACCAGTAGGCCACAACAACGTGGCGATGCACAGATTAATAGAAATGGGTTAATTTAAGATATGAGAGCTAGCCAATAAGAAGTAGGAACTAATAGGCTAAACAGTGTTGTAATAATACAGTTTCTACGTGATTATTTCAGGTCTGGGTGGCCGGGAACGAACAAACAGCCTCTGTCTACAGATCTTCTCAACCTGTCTGTGAGATTTAAGGAGTATGGATATGCTTCTATTTGAACATGCATGTCTTTTAATTCTTGTACAGGTGCCAACGCAATTCCACCTTCTTCTGACTAAAATGTATTCATTTTAAGGAAGTCATATTTCACAAATTAAGTTGGTTGAAGTCTATTACGGCTCATCATTCCAATGTTTATAAATATTTACATATGTATATTAGTCTATAGTGAAGGTCTGAGGAATCATCTTCTTGTGTGCAGAGAGCAGACGATTTTGAATACTTAAGTACATGTGAGTGAATAAGCCTGTAAAACAGAATTAGTTCCGGAATTAAAAGGAAAAATTGAGCATGGCCTAAGCTTAAATGTTTGAACTTTCACTGTCCCATAGAGCAGTCGATTATTAAAGTATGGGTCAAGGTCAGAATAACTCCCTTTAGATATTGTCCTGATAATTTGATTTAGTTGTATAAACACAAGGTAGTATTTATTTTGCTTTAGACTATCTTAAACATTTGGTCCATTCCTGAGTGCTGGGCTGCAAAATATCTCTGAACTGTGGACAGTCTTGCAAACTGGCAGCCCATAGCGAGATAGGGGACAGAACTGCAGTGTCATGGGACTCTAAGAGTGTACCCAGTTTTTCTCTCAACTAGAATGCTCAAGTAATGTATCAGAGAATAAAAATGACTGATTATATATTCTTTTCTCACATTATAATTTAACTTATAAAATGAATGGTTTCCCGATCACTTTTGCATACATCCTTGGTTTTCATTAGCCAACACTGTGTCTTCTGTACTCCTATGGTCTTAATGAATTTCCCCATGCCCCGTTATGCCAGTGCTGCATTGGGGTGGCTAGAGAAGTTGGTTTGAAATGTGAATTTTCATGTCTTCTTCTGGACTTGGTAGATATTGTAAATAAATTAGTCCTAGTTAAGGAATAATCTCTAAAACTGCTGAGATATTGGTCTTAATTTCATATTCACATCCACATGATATCAAACGCACCTGGTATCTGGAAGTGTTTGTGACTTCTTTGCCGTTTTTATATGTGATAAAAATAAGTAAGCAATGGATTAATCATAAATCTAAGGAATTATATCCCAGTATAGTTTTAATTTCTAAGAATTTCTCATATGTGAATGCTAATATCTACCTTTTGCAGGTTAACTGTGTAAATTTTATGAGATATGCTCCCAATAATGAGATGAACAGTTTATCTATTGTGTATGTTGTAAACGTTTATAGCTTAAAGTTAAATTTTTATTTCACTTCTAATTTGTAATATAAAATGATTTTACTTACTTTAGATTTAATTTTATTACTTTATAATTATTTCCTAAAGCAAGAGTTTGGCTTATTATGCAAAACCTTCACTGTTGTATAAAATAAATACGTGGTTTTGTTTTAGACATGTGCACTGTTGGTCTTTTATGTGCTTTTTGAGATGTTCCTTTAAGTAATAGCAGTTTCTAATTTCTTGTATGGTGTCTTCTTCTACTGTGATCCTCAATTTTCACCCATTAGGTTATTTTCCAGATACCTTACACATTTTTATTTTGTGTTTATAATTTCACTTTGGTTATATATCATGATTACTGTAGCTTGCTTCATAACCCAGAATAGTATGTTCCTTAGTGAATCTACAAGGAAGTTCAAAGGTGTGGTTTTCTTCCTTGCTGTCTTGCCCTGTCAGCATCAGTTAGGTCAGCTGGTGGTGTGATGATGGGGACAGCAATGCTAGTGAGCTTTAAACTGTTCATTCTATCACCCACCAAGGGGAACAATTCACTCTCTAGATTCTACTGTAGATTTGTCTCTAACCCTTGCAATTCCTTCTGCTTTCTGTTTTGTTTGCAATTGAGGACACTGGTGTCAGTCACCTGTAGAAATGGGATTCATTTATTCCTAATTCTATAGCATGAGGGCTGGCTTGTTGGGGTTTCTGTCCTGCCCGGTACCCCACAGCAGGAAAATCCCAAAGAGAAAATCACACACAGGACTCCATAAGGTTATAAACTGATTGACCCATTAGGTCAGACTACTTGTTAGCTCTTATAACTTATGTTACCCCATTATCCTTATCTATGTTAGCACATGGCTCCATACCTTTCTCAGCAGGGCAGGTTACATGCTGCCTCTTCAGTGGTCTGCACAGGAATGGCAGAGGAACCTCCCTGCTTCCCAGAATTCTCCTGTTCTCATTGTATCACCTCTACTTCCTGTCTGGTTTTCCCGCCTATACTGCCTGCCTAGCCAATCAGCATTTTATTAAAATATGATTGACAGAATACAGACAATTCTCCTGCATCATAATTAACTGTTCACTTTATCTTTATCAAATACCTCTTTTCATTCCTGGCTCTATATCTTGGTTATTCCAACAGAGTATATATCTGATTTCAACAGAGCTGTCCCATGGTTCTTTCAATTAGAGTATAAAAAGATTTAGAGTGTCTTATTGTTAAACAGATATTTTATAGACAGTGCACAGATGTTAATGAGCAGTACTATATGTAGCTACCTTGATAGTGTCTAAGGCCTCCAGCAAGTACTTTCTTGAGATATGTCTCTCACTGAACACGAAGTCAATCAATTAGCTAGCCTAGGTGGCCACAAATCTCAAGGCATCGCTGCCCCCTCATTCATAATCCTTGGGTTTCAGATATGCATGGATGCACGTAGCTTTTTCTTTTTGTTAAGGTGCTGGGGATTCAAAATGAGAGGCTTTTGCTTTATACAGAAGGCTCTGTCCACTATGAAATGGAAAAGACCAAATGCCAGATGACATGAGAAATAGGTTGTGGCTCTATAGAGAAAGCCAGCTGAGTCAAGGTGTTATCTTGCTGCAGTTTCACCTGGAGCATGAGTTCTTATTACAAGAAGCCAGGGATTAATTTCACATTGATCTACAATTGGTTCTGAGCTACTAAAGGTGGTCTGTCTACAGACAGTTGGCAGCACGACCATCGGCTCCTTTGAAGATACCAGGAGGGCTCTTTCTCTTAAAAGTTGCATGGCTGTTTCTAAAAGAACTAAAAATAGATCTGTTATCTATTAACATGTGTTATCATGGCACAGTTATCCAAGCACTGTTCACAATAGATTACTTACAAAACCAACTTAACAGTCCAACAGAAGAATGGATAAAGGTGTGTGTGTGTGTGTGTGTGAGAGAGAGAGAGAGAGAGAGAGAGAGAGAGAGAGAGAGAGAGAGAGAGATTGTGTGTGTATAAGTATATATACATATATATGGAGATACATGTATGTAGAGAGTTATATATATAAACATACATATACATATTGATGCATATATATAATATATGGTATATTATATATGTTTGTATATCGCTATGGCTGAGGAAGTTTAAGTTTTAGGAAGGAACTTACTGCAATTGTTTAGCTAATGTGACAGAACATCATAATACTGTTTTTTAAATATATTCATATACAAATTCTATGTCAAGCTTCATCAGTTAAATAAATTTTCAAATGAAGAGAAGCTTTTATATAAAGCCTTACTGAAAGGTTTGTTTGAAAGCATAATTCTATTAAATAACTATGAGTGAAAGCAAAAACTGGATGTGTGTTGAAATGAAGTCTAAAAAGATTTGGTATAAAATTAATCCAACTGATTGCAGAATTCAGTTCAACAAAGCAATTCTTGCCCTATAACAGGTTTTGATTCACTTAGGAAAGGATTTGAATGGCATACCACAAAAATCCCATATTTGGTCGTTAGAGCTGAGGACGTAGCTCAGTCAATAAAGGGCTTTTGTCTAGCATCTGTCCAGCAAAGTTATATGATGGAGATGAGGATCCCAAGGCTTTGTAGTCACCAAGGACTTCCCCTGGACCTCATAGCTTTTCAGGATTTGTTTACAAGATAAATGAACAGTGGGTTCTTTCCTTCAGTTGACATTGAAGAAGTAAAGCATTAAGATTCACAGATGTCACAGTTGAGTCAAAGCAGAAACATTAGGGGGGAATGGCAATAACAATCATCCCAGCTGTCACAATTGACTCCCATTCCTAACGGCGAAGAGCACTTATTTACCCCATTGGGAACATCAACTTTTGAATAACCTGTGTGAAAAGATTATACATGGGTCTGATTTCCAACCTTCTTGACTTCTGCATCCAAATCCAGGTTTTATAATTATCTTATGAGCACCACTGTTTAATGTTAATACTGTCAGTTTTTATGAAAGAATACAAATAAAAAAATATCAAGTAATGGTTTTGGCTGTTCTTTTAACAGAATGCGCAGGGGCCATGCTAATCTTCTCTGTATCATTCCAATTTTAGTATATGCACTGTTTTGATTCAAGAATACATATTTTACATTTTGATAAACAAAAGATAAGCCAAAATCTGAAATACGTGGGAAGTAGTCCTGCTTAGCCAGCTATGGGTATATGTACAACTTAGAAGTTATGCATTCCTGGATATAATTGTCTATAAAACATCATATCACACTCCTCCCTCCAAGGTCCGAGGGTCCTCCTGGAAGAGGAAGTAGAAAGATGGTAATATCCAGTGGCAGCAGACATCTGCAGTGAAATGGCATTTGTTAGACATGGCATAAACTGGAATGGCATACACAGACCATTGCAAGCTCAAGTGGGAATGAATCCAGGCACAGACGGGAGGTGGCTCAGAAAGCCTCAGTTTCCTGAAGAGCCTTCGGTGACTGATAGATCCTCCAGGAGTGAGAGTCAGATTTCTTCATGGATGCATCCTTGAGAGGCTACCCATCCTCTAGCAGATGGCCTTACACCCATGTACATACAGAGAGCACAAAAGGGACAAAGAAGGTTTGAGAAATAAGAGTGCATGGATTTGGGAGAGAAAAGTGGTGTGTATGTAGGGCTGTGGAAGTGTATTTTATTAAAACACAGCCTATGCATATATAAAATCTTTAATACAAATTAATAAAAATGATTACAGAGGGGAAATTCTTTTTAAAGATGGCATTTTTAGTTTTCTGAATCCTCATTAAACTTCCATGCTATAAATGGATGACTCATTGCTAAATAAGTTGGAGACAGAAAAGGAAAAATATTTTCTGATCTTTTCCTTAAAATAGAGGTCACCATGACACAAAGAAATAAATAACTCTATCTGGATCAGAAATTAGGCTATAGGCAGAATTGCATATAGTCTTTGCAGAAATGAAAGGTTTTTATAGTTTTACTTATTGTCAATTTCCACAAGATAAAGATGACATATTTTACAGAAAAAAAATGAAAAGAACCACAATCAAAACACTGCGTAGAAACATCATGCAAACGTTTCAAACAAGAACTAGAAACTCTACTTTTTTATTAACAATTAAATGTATTCTTATTCTGCCCATGACAGCATATGTATGATCTGAAAACTCATTAAAACTATTTACGCCATTAGCCAAACTCCTCTTTTTAATGCAAGAATGCACAGCATGTCTTAGGTATGATGAATGTGTAGATGTTTGGTGTTTGCAAAGCGACAAGCATTGAATACGCTTTGTGTTTTGTGCTCTGGGCAGCTTGAAAGGTTTTTGCCTGTGTTGTTTATAGATGACTCATTGTGTGGAAGATCTTAAAGTGTGCACAGCCATTAGGTCCCTTAAAGGTACCAAAAATCTCATCTTTATCATTTTCTTTATTAGTTTGACTCCTGTATAATGCCCGTTTATTCCATCTGCTCATAACAGTGTCACTAGGAGAGGAGATTTTATTTGCCTACTAGTCTTATCTTTTTATGGCTAGTTGCTTTGAATAAGTTTTTCTATCTTCCTTTTCTTTGTTCTTCCCCTTTCCCCCCAGGACCAGGAATGGCACACAGAGCTGCACTGCATCCCAGAACTATACCCTCCTCCCCTGACGTTTGTCTTGTTTTTATAGTTCATTTGAAGGTCCAATATCTGTCAGTAATCATTGGAGAAGCTACATTTTATTTTCCAGCAGAAGAGGATGAATACTGAGTCCCAGACTTGGAAAAGGTATAAGCAATAAACAACAATGGAAGGGTCAGCCCCTTAAGGGCTATCTACAACATAGGCTTTACTTCCACAGTTCAGCACTCACTGTGGAAGAGGGGGTAGAAAGACTGCAAGACTACAAGGAGACGGGTGGAGTTATGCATAGGAATCCACACATTGGAGATAGTAGACACACAATCTATGCAAGCTCAAGGGAAACAACATTCTGGCAGGCGAGCTGATGGCAACTGATTGTTTCTAGGAAAGGGAAGTTAATCTTCTTTAAGGGTGTGGTCTCTGGTAGGTAGACAAAGCTGCAGTGAAGGCCCTATATCCAAGAGTATATGGGAAGTTGAAACTGTATTGTATGGGTTTAAATAATGGAGGACACAAATCAGGTGGTAGATAAGGAAGAGATGATGGATCTGGGGGGAGAGTAGGGAAAGAGGTGATTTTGATAAGAAACACATTGTATGGAATTCTCAAAGGACTCATACAACCTCCATGTATTTTTGACTTTCATCCTTTCGAAAAAAATATTATTTGACTGTAATAGAATTACACCGTTTCCTCCCTTCTCTCTTCTCACTTCAGCCCCTTCCATCTGCCCTCACACATCTTCCAACTGCCCCTCTTATCTACTTGACAACCTCTTTGTCTTTTTCATTATTGTTACACACATACAAATGTACACATGTATCTGTATGTACACACATACAAATATACACACAGACACACATGGACACACACATTCACACATACAACCTGCTGAATCCAGTTTTGTTGCTTGTGAATATAGGACTTCAAAGCTGACCATTCCACATTATATAACCAACAAGGGGGCTCATACCAGGGGTAGATTAATATTCCTTTCTTCAGAAGTTATTAGTTGCTTGTAGTTTTTTTTTTTGTCTATGGGTGTGATGCTGTGAAATTTCCCCCATTCACACTATCATGTCCTTTGATGCCATTGTTCATGTAGTTATTTTTAAAATAGCAATTCCATCAATGAAGAATAAAACCTTTCTTTACCTTTTAACCTGATGAAGGTCTGGTTTATTACCTTGAAGTAGCAGAAACAACCCAGTATTAGGTGGATATCAGCTTCAAGTCAGTTTCTGTGGTCTTGAATCTATGCCCCAAATTGCAGCTTAGAACACAAAGGAAAGCCTATCAGGCAGAATGCACCTTAACACATTTCCATCTCTCAGCCAATCAGAGCAGACTAGTTTCAACTAATCGCAACCTGCCAATCCTCAGAGATACTCCCACTACGCTTTCATGAGGCAGATGTCTGGTGAGGGGAACTTTTCTGCTTCTTACTTTTTCTGTCTATAACCTCTCTCTACCAGTACTCGAGGGAGATGCTGTCCAGCCCCTCCTGGTTCTGACTGGTCCTCCATTCCTCAGTTGCCTTTTGCCAGAGAGCCAGAGGTAGGCGAGGGAGGGTTGCTATGGATACTGTCTTCTGACCACAGCAGGACCACTGCACTCAGGAAAGCAGAGACTCTGTGTCTGAGCCTGATCTGAACCAGGTCAGTCTAGTCCCTAGTCCAGCGAAGATGAGGTAGGAGAAAGTTCCCAACACCCACATACTTGCTGGTGGCATATAGCTGTTGGCAATGAAAGGCTGGTATGGCCACTTCTAAGTGACCCATGTTCCAGTGGAAGGCCCTATGCCAAGGTGCACATGAGCAATCCTAAATGGACTCAGTGGCTTATAAAGAGAACAGAAATCAAAGGAGGAGGAAGAGAACAAGGAAGAAAGGAGGGGGAGAAACAGGAAAAGGGGGACAAGAAAGAAAGGTTGGAGAGGGCTGATGTGGTTGTAGAGAGTTAAGGTGGATATAATCTAAATGTATTCATATAGGAAGTGCCCAGTGAATAAATGACTAAAATAAGCTTAAGGTATGGTGTCCAGCTTAGTGCTGGAGTACTTTTCCAACATGTGCAAGGGAAGAAAACAAAATCTTATAAATTTATCTAAAGCTTACTGTAAATAGAAACAATTTTCAGAGAAAATAGAATTGTTTACTTACTTAATTTTAGCATTCTTTACAAATGCCATACAAAAATCCACCACATTTCTTTGAATGTTGGCTATCCCATTGCTTAATGGGCTTAAAGACATCATATTTGAACTTTCATGGAAAATGTAGCGATAATAAAACAGTTTTAGCTTATATTGAACGCTGTAATGGAAACAATTCCATTTGTATGGGACAATATTCCCTTTTAATAACTAGCATGAGGCCATGTTGCCTCTAAAAGATGAAGGACTGTGAAAACGTGGGTTAGTTGACCTGTTCTGAGTTCCACACAATTACTCCTTATATTATGTGACTGTTATTTCAGATGGGAGAACATAACCTCTGAGCCCCGAGCACCGTTCTTTCTATACTGTTAGATTTGAACGCATACGGCATTTATGCATCTCCCTAGAATCACCACCAGAGGGCACAAAAACCCATGAAACAGTCTCTCCTCGTGATTCTTTGTTTCCCTCCTGTTCAAATAGACTTTAAGTAGGGGAGATGGCAAAGAGAGAGGAGAAGGAGATATGTTTTATGTAATTAAATTCCAACTATTTTTAATTCTGACATTACAGGCAGATGATCTGAAATTTAAAATACTTCTGCTTGCTAGACTTGATAATCAGAAGCCCTGGGAAGAAGATGTGGGGCATTCAGGAAAATTCTTGGAAAAATACTTATCAATACATACTGTCTATATGGTGGTTGACATACAGAAGTATGTTCTTGTGACCCCTTGGAAGGTACATGGAGGCTGCAGAAATTCTTTACATGGCTGGAACCACTTCCTTTTTAAACCCCATATGTCCTTTGGTGTCAAGCTCAACTCTCATCTTCTTGGGGATCTTCCTTTAAATGTACCAGTCATAAGAATTAATTCTTCCTCTCATGAGCATTAATAATCCCATCATCCATCTGTTTATTCCGTCCATCTGTGGAATATTGTGCTATGTGTCAGACTGCATCCCAATGGAGGATGTAGTAACTGTAATGCAATCCTGGCCTTGAAGAAATTCAAAGCGCAGAGAAATGGGAAAAATAAATGCAACCATCCTCTTTTCTTCTTGAAAAGGGAGACAAGGGGACATTACTAATTGTTATTTACAGGTAATTGCCATAAGTTTCAGGGAAACCCCCCTGAATCATACTGGAGACAATTTGAGTCTGAAGCCTGTGATTTTTTTGCTTCAGTTAGCAAGTATGATAAGAGATTTATAATTTCTTCTCAGTGCTTTGAGCTTTGGAATAGCTGCTCAATTAAGTGTTAGACATCACTGAAGCTTAGTGGAGATCAATGGGTAAGTAATATTATTTTAACTCTTTCTGTATTCAAGATATTTATGGAGTACATTGGAAACAATAGCACAATTCTATTTTACTATCTTTTATTCACACACATTAGTTATGCAGGAGTGGGATTAATTATGAAATTGTCATGTGTCTCTATGTTCTATCTATCTATCTATCTTTCTATCTGTCATCATCTACCTACCTTTCAATAATAGTCTATTGATCTATCTCTTTATCATCTGTCTGTATATCTATCTATCTATCTATCTATCTATCTATCTATCTATCTATCATCTATCATTTATCTACTACCTACCTATCTATTGTCTACTTATATATGTGTCATTACTCTCTCACATCCACACTTTGCTTAATTCTTATTCTTCTCCTTTTTCCCTTATACATGACCGCTAGCCTCTTATGTTCATTCCCATCCTCCCCTCCCAGAGATCTAAACCCCACCCATGAGAGAAAAACAGGGGACATTCACTTATATGTTAATCTAAATTAATTTGGCTGGTGTGTGTGTGTGTGTGTGTGTGAGAGAGAGAGAGAGAGAGAGACTCTTCATCTCTCCAGCAATGTTGTCGTAGTGGGTGTGAGGTGCTTTAGGGCTTTACTTTGTATTTACCTTGTGGGGTCTTTATTTTTCCACCAGACTAAGAGTTGACTGCTGGATACAGTAATCTTGGCCACTGTTCAATTTCAGTGCTTCAGATATTTCCTTCTATAATTTCTTGCCTTTTAGCTTCTTCTGGGTGGTAGTATGCAATTTTCAGTTTCTCTTGTAAATAACGTGATGATTCTGTCCTACAACTTTTATTGTTTTTTCTTTGTTTACTTCTAGTCTCTTACCCCTTTTACTAGAGCATGACATGTTTTCTGGCCATGTGTATTTCAGGTTCCTTTTCTTTGATATACATTCTTTCTATAAATTTTAGAAACTTTTGCTAGAATTTCATTGAATATGTTTTATATGACTTTATTCTATGCCTCCACTTCTTAGACCTTAGATTAGTCTGTTAAACACTAGCCAGCAGTCATGGAAGCTATGGTATAGTGGATTCAATCTTCTTTATTGATATCTTACGATAATAAGTACCCATTTGTCTTAGTCACTGTTCTATTGCTGTGAGCAGACCATGACCATACTAGCACCTCCTATAGAAGAAATCATTTGCCTGGGACTTGCTTATAGTTTCAGAGGTTTAACCTACTATTGTTACGGCAGGGTGCATGGTGGTACACAGGCAGACAAGGAGCTGGAGAGTAGCTGAGAGCTAAATACCTGGATCCCAAAGACAGCAGGCAGAAAGAATCCCTGGGTCTGGCTTGGGCCCCTGACACTTCAAAGTCCACCCCCACAGTGACACATTTCCTCCAATAAGGTCACATCTACTCCAACAAGGCCAAAACTCCTAATCCCTGTCAAGTAGAGCCACTTACTAATGACCAAGCATTTAAATATATGAGCCTATGGGGGACATTCTTATGCAAACCATCGAACTATCTTTGTCTTCATTCACTGTTATTACCTCTTCCACTTATTCTAATGTGTTGGTGATTCCACCTAGATATAAAAATTGGATTTATAAAGTACTCCATTTCCAAACTTTTATTCAAAGCACCTCCCACTAGAATTTCTATTCTGGTAAATCACTTGTTTCATCCTCAGCTGACTTCTTCCCTTTCCTCATCTGCTCAATTTCCTCTTCTTTGAGGTCATTTGGTCATTTTAAAAATTATATTGTTTAATATTTTGTCTGATGTTTCAAAGACTTGAATGCATTTTATTCAACACATTAAGTTCAATGCATATATATTTAATGCATCCAAGCTACTATTTATGAGCTATAAAGTTTTGAGATAGTCACATTTTCTTGTTCATTCTTATTTCTTGGGTTTCTATTGAGATTTATGCGTTGGTTGGGGCAGATATCGCTTCCATTCTTCCAGACAGACTTTCACTGCAAACACCCTTCTTACCTTCTGCCTCTAGAAGTACTTACAGGAAAGAAAGAAAATAACAGCAACAATGACTCTGAAGCAAATCAGATATTCACATAATGTACATATAGAAGTAACAACCATGCTACCAAATGGGACAGAAAATAAAGCGCTAAACTATGCATATGATGCATTAATTTTTAAAAATTAATCCATTTGAAAATAGTAACCATCAAGTAATAAAAAAAATCTATGCCGGGAAAGGGGGAAAAGGATAGCAAGATAGCAGAGGGGTAATAAAGCAAGTATTATGATCAATAACAATGCAGATCAACTTATCTTGCTTCCCTTCTGGGACTATGGAAGGCTGAAATGGTTTGATTTTCTCCTAGGCTTCTCCTTTTGCAGTTCATTTGCTGCCTATGAGAATGTAAGGCCTTTTCTCCCTAAGTTCCAAACTATTGGAGCCCCAAAACCTCATTCGTTGACAGGGCTCTGTTTTGGCTTTTGTTGATGTTTGCAAGTTGTTTTGACTTCCTCTGGGAAGAGTTTTCTCTAGTGTGTCTCTACTCAGACCCGGTCAGTAGGTGAGTAGGGTAGACCCTTCAGACAAGCTGCTCCAGTGATTCTACCCTGGGACCATCTATCTAAGTGTGTCTTTATACTGGAGGCACCCTGCCATCAGGCATGACCACGGAAAAGGCTGACCAAATGCTCGTGCACAAACATACCGTGAGAGCAATGTGTACAGTGTAAAGCATGAGCTACAGGCAGGCACCGAGCATACCTGTGTGCTCTCATTCTGGTCTCTGCCCCCGTCTCCACTTCATAGCCCCCACACAGCAGGGCTTGCCCTTCTTCTGAGAGGATGTTCTCAACTGGAACCTGTTTTTGTTTTTTCCTTTTCAGTGCGGTGTCTGCTTCCCACCAGCTAGATCTGAGTTCATGGGTGGAGTGTGAATTCTAATTGGTGTTAATAATAAGAATCTGAAGTTAAGCCAGGCGGTGGTGGCACACGTCTTTAAATCCAGCACTTGGGAGGCAGAGGCAGGTGGATTTCTGTGAGTTTGAGGCCAGCCTGGTCTACAGAGTGAGCTCCAGGATGGGCTCCAAAGCTACACAGAGAAACCCTGTCTCAAAAAAACAACCAACTAAACAAAACCCCCCAAAACAAACAAACAAGCAAAACAAAAAACAAAAGACAAAACAAACCAAAAAAGCAAAAAACAAACCTGGAATCAGATATACGGATTAAAGCTGAAAGTTCAGAGACGTAGAGCAGCCAGCCAGTAGTTTTTACCTCTACTGAGTCCTTAGACCTAATGGGCTGTCCTGTCCCTAAGAATCCTCAGACTGGAAGCTGTGCTCTTGTCTCCTCCCACCTTGCATCCCTCTCTCTGCCCTGCCATATCATGTACTGTCTCCACTTCCAAGTACTAGTATTAAAGGTGTGAACCACTACCACTTGACTCTATTTCTCTGGTAGACAGATTCAATCTCCTGTAGCCCAGGGTGGCCTTGAACTCAAAGAGATCCATTTCTCTCTGTCTCCCAAGTGCTGGGATTAAAGGTGTGAGCCACCATTGTCTGATCTCTATGGCTAACTAGTGGCTAGCTCTGTGCTCTTATCTTCAGGCAAGCTTTATTTGCTATAGCACAAGCAAAATATCACCACACATGGGTCCAAGTTACAAACAGATTCCTGTCCAATATGGATTATCTGCAGTTTATTCTCTCGGTCTTTGGAGCTTGGTTATATAAAAACACAGGGACTTAGGACCCCTCAAGCCAAAAGGTTTGATGGTAAGACAGTTGCTGAAGATGGTTCCCCACCAGGTACCTGTACCAGTGAGCTGTGGCAGCAGGAACCTAACCCCTATAGCGTTTACTTTCTACAGGGATGACTGATCCCTTGTCATAAACAGTTTGCCGAGTGCCAGTCTGTGTGAGTGTGGGGCCAGCAGAGGTATTTTCTTCCTCTCTGCTTTAGAAGCCCTTTGGGGACATGATACCCCTTTTTCCCCATCATGTTATTCAGGGACTGAGGGTAGGTTTATTTTTTGTTGTTGTTGTTTCTTCTCCAAAACTAAAAGCCACAGTTTCCAGCTTCCCACATCTCTGTCTCCTGTTTTCTTTCAAATTTCTGTGAGTGTGTATCTCATTTCCCAGCACTCCCTTCAGATTTTTCCTTGATGTATTTATTGTTTTAGTATCATGAAGATGAGGATTAATGCTGCCGTCTCTAACCCACTGCCTCCCTTCCTTCTCCTCTTATTTTTGATGGAAGATGTAGTCAGATGTAGAACTTTGAAGAAAAATTATATTGGACATTTATTCATAAAAATATAATCAATGGATATTTTTGGTTGCTGAATAATTGTGGCAGGAGAGCAAACTGGAGAAACAATTGAATCAACTTGGTGATTGGCTACCTGGAGGACATGGCAGAGGGAATTCTGGTAAATATTATTTTAAAGACTTTGAAAGGACATCTGTAGTAAACAGGAGTAAAGACTTTTCCAAGAAACATCCTACTTGAACTGTGCCAGCAATAAATATTTAAAGGGCCAGTTACACACTTTGGCAATTTGGAGATGGTATTTAATTTATTATGAAAGAAAATGTCATTTATTACCATTTGTTTGTTCAGTAAGCAACAAATATTAAAAATTTTGAAGGAAAAAAATATACAAAACCCCATATACATTAAGCATGTATCTACAAAGAATATGAAAATATGCTTTCAACTAAGTGGTTATATGCATTTTCTAAGGATGAAGGTCATTTATGTAGATTTAAAGAAAGTGAGTGGATTGTTAAAGACAGTACTATGTAGGAAACGTGTCTTGAAACAAACAGAAGTGGCGAGCTAATAATCCAATAATTTTGTGTTTATCTTAGATTCCTGAGAAAACTAAAATTCATCTCCTGAAATTGTCAGTCTTATTACCTTCAAAGCTCAGGCCGATAGAGAGAGATGATGAAGAACAGAAAATAAATAATATTCATGAGTTTTCATGAATATCAAAGGATGAGTAGGTGTTGGCTATGATTCACCTAAGTTTCCAATACTATCTTTAAAGAAATGCTCTCTGGAAGAAGATTTCAAGTAATAAAATTATAGGTGATGTTTACATATACAATATCCATTCAAATTGTGAACATAAAAGATATAAAACCATAGAAATTAGATATAGACAGTAACAAACAGTGCTACTTAATGTTTAGGAAACTATATGCCCATCCTAAAATAATTTAGTTCCATAGATCAATGTCTCAGAGGACAAATAAAATCTAACAGCTCATAACATAATAGCAAAAGCTGTTCTTATAAGCATGATAGTGTCATGCATTTGATAGTATAGAAGAGACAGTATTATTATATTAAAGTGGCCATTATTATAAACCCCAGCTTTATTCCTTTACATTATTACAGTATAGTTTTCATACATATTGATTCTTAATTTAGGACCACAGGTTGATAATTGATCATTTACAACTATTTCATTTACTACAAAGACAAATGAATAAGAGGAATCTTGAGAACTTCCAATCAGACTCACAAAATTACCAGTAGTTTTGAGTGATTTACATCGATTAAGAGTGAATAAATTCAGTTTCTACCCTGATACATCTATTAGTTTCTTTCTAAACTTAGAGGAAAAATAATTATTTGGACTTGATGGCAGTGAACAAAAAGGAACTGATCTGTAAACAGGAGCTTAAGCTGACTCACAAACCATGCAATTTTCATTGATTCAGGAATGACCCGGGAGTGAGGCTATTTAATACATGACCTGTATGAAAAGATAGAAGCCATCCATTGTGATTGCAGAGCAAGAGGAGAAGCTGAGGTAATTAATAATGTGTGCTTGAAGAATCAGAGTAATTGAGGGCAGGCAATTTTCTCTGCATGCTTACTTATATTCGGTAACACGTAGTGCCAAGAGACAAAATATTACCTTATGCGGCCCCAAGAGAAGATTAGAGTATGCAGTCACTCTGAATACATGTAGTTAAATGCAGGAACAAAATAGAAAGGGATGAACAGGGAGCTTTTGGGAACATCCAGATGTGGCACGCGTACACACATACAGGGTGTATTCAAAGGCACGCTCACATCTTCAGTCTCCTGTCTTCTCTCTGGGAGATAATGAAGACAAGACCAAACCTCCCCTCCCCTCCCCTCCCGTCCCCTCCTCTTCTTTCTTCTCCCCCCTCTCCCCTCCCCTCCCCTTCCCTCTTCTCTCTCTCTCTCTCTCTCTCTCTCTCTCTCTCTCCCACCCCTTCCTCTTCCCCTCTTTCCTATCCCTTTTCATCACTGGGGATTAAACACTGGGACTTGTACACACTAGACAAACACTCTTACACCTGATCTATTTGTCATGACTTCATTTTTATCTTTTATTTTAGACAGTCCCTTTAAGTTGTCCATGATGCTCTTGAGCATACTACGTGACCCACGCTAGCAATGAATCTCCCATAGTCTTCAGAATAACTGGGATTACAGATTTGCACCACTAGATTTGAAAGTTCTCAGAGTAAAATCGAAAAAATAAACTCTCACATTTTTATGGCTAATCTTTGACCAGTATGGGTCTGGGGAAATAGCTCAGTGATTAAGAACCCATCTTTCTCTTGCAGAGGGCCCATGTTCAGTTCCCAGCATCCACATGGCAGCTCACCACCATCTGCAACTCTAGTTCCAGAGTATCCAGCTCGCTCCTGACCACCACGGACACAGGCACACATGTGCTGCAAATACATATACTTGGGCTCACACACATAGACTCAAAATGAACTAAATGAATGACAGCATTTAGAAACAGTCAATATAGATGTGAGGGACCACTCCATCCACATCAGGTAAAATCTGAGTGCAATTAAAGTGCTGTTTCACGCCACCTATATGGGTTATTTACTTATATCTAGGCGCTCATCTTTAAATTTCTCAATACATTCCTCAATGCATTCTGAGAGCTAAGGTTCTATCATTTTCCACCTCCGTTCTACACTGCAGTTTTATAGTTAGTAGACAATTGCTCCCAGAATAATCACAGACAGAACCAATGATTGTTAGGTGGTAATAATACGAATGAGAAAATTTGAAGAATCTAGAATGGTCTACATTAAGTTCAGAGCAATGTGACGGTTATTGTCCAGTGACGTCCGATTTATTCTTTATGGACTCTGTCTCACTCAAGAACTGGAAAATTTTAGTCAAGAAAGATGAAGAAATGGAAAGCATTAGAGATCAGCAGAACACAGAAATTTCCAGACAGGATCCAGGAAATGGGCTAGAGAGCAAGTCAGTGGTGAGACCTGGTCTGCGCACGTGCACACACACACACACACACACACGCACACAAACACACATATGCCTACATAAAGAAAAGAAAAGAAAAAATTCAGGTGTTAAGGTTATAGTTGCAAAGCAGCTTATAATTTCTTTGGGAAGAAAAAGAAGATCAGAAATTGTGCCTTAAGATAGAATAAGACAAAGATCTTAACCTAGTAGCTTTAACTAGCAGTAAGCTCTCTCCGGAGGAACACACCACTATCCACAGTTTCTAATAGGTGTTTTATAAATTTATATACTATCTGAGTTGCAATTAAAATCATTTATAAAAACTGAAAAATAAGGTAACCAATAAGAAAATATAAAGATGTCCAAATGATACCCAAAGACGACCATTACTACACAGAAAAGGAAAACATGGCAATGTGCACAATGGAAAAGTTTGACGCCACTAAAGAGAAGTGTTATGTCATTTGCACGGCAGTGATTGAGATGAAAGATTATTGTATTTAATGAACTAAGTCAGTCTCAGAAGGAAAAATATAATGTTCCCTCTCATTTTCTGTGTCCTAGAAGTTACATGGATGTCTAGATAAACACATGCATGTACATGTGCATGAAAACAGAAGAAAAACTGCCTAGAAGAATAGGGGAGTAATGGGAGAGAAGAGGGTAAGAAAGAGGAAGGTGGGGTCTGAGGGTAGAGATGCTGAAGATACCACACACACACATGCATGAAACTTAAAAATAAATATATTTACCTTCTTCAGACTTTTTTTTAACTTTTAAAATGCATCTATTTCTTTGTGTTTTGTGTGTATGTGTGTGTGTGCATGTGTTTTTGTGTGTGCACAGATATGACATAGTACACGAGTGGCCAAAGAGCAACATGCAGGTATCTTCTCTCTTCTCTCACCCACCATGTAGGTCCTTGAACAGAATTAAGATTGTCAGGCTGCCAAGTTCAGTAACAATGCTTTCACAGCCTGTGCTGTCTCAACCTCACTGGGCTCAGGTTTTCTGTATACATATGGACCATTCAAAAATAATAATTCAATGGTTTTAGTGTCTCTATTCTCTTTAACTCAATTGGGGTATCTCTATGGAGAATTAATTTTCAAAAAGATTTCCAAGGTTCTTGAACTGTCTAAAAATGATAAAGACATTATTTTGTATCTCTGTTGAAAATAAGGGTACAACAGCCAAAATGAAAGATAGTAACAATCAAGGGGAAATGCAGAAAAACAGAAATAATTTAAATCCAAATACTATGGTTTAAATGCATCCCATAGCATCCTATATCGAAATCCTAGTTTCCATGCAACAAAACTAGTTTTGTTTCCAGTTTTAGAAAGTTGTAAAACCAATTATGCATTGAACAATTGAGAATTTAACTCATTCTGAGAATTAACCACAGATGTTTTAGATACTGTACATGTATGTGTATATATATATATATATACGTATATGCTTGTATATGTATACTGCACTTATTCTGAAAATTAACCACAGATGTTTTAGATATTGTACATACATATATGATATACATATATGTACATGCTTATATTTATATCACATATATGCATATATATCATATATATGTGTGTACAGTTTCTAAAACATCTGTGGTTTATTCTCAGAACAAGTGTAATTCACAACTGTTTATTGGATAATTGGTTATATAAATATGTGTGTGTGTGCATGTACACACGCATACATATAAACCGTAAACGGACAATGTCTACAAATAGTAATAGAGCTTTGCCTCAGTACACATAATTTTTTTTCTCTCAATGGTCTAGCTAGAGAGTCTCAGACAGATATTTAATGAAAGTGAATAGTGTTTCTTTTCTCTATTCCTAATATCAGAGTAAATGTTTCCTGCAGCCCACCAGCAGATAAGACACCTTAATTTATCCTTTCTCCCCTGTGAGAGCACTAGGAGAAGACACCATTATGCATATGGAAACATGTTTCCCGGGGACCTCAAATCCACTGCTTCTCTGATGATGGATTCCCCAGTCGTCTTAAAAAAGAGAAGCAAATACTGTTTATGAGCTACCCTGTGTCTAGTTTCCACTGGGGCACAAAAACAAAATACAAAGATTTTAAAACACACAATAGGTAGACTGTATTTCTTCCATGAGTGCTATAGGCACCCTTTCCTTCCTCCTGATACTAGAGACAAGTTTCAACATTTCCTACTAGTTATGACTCTGACTCTTTTCTCATTTTCTGTTTGTCTCCCATCAACATCAAAGATTGCTTTATTCTAATTATGGATGGGAAGTTGATGTCATAAGCAAAGAGAGTTGCATTCATTTGGGTACTCTGAATTCCTTTGTTTTTCTGTTACAATGACAAATTACAGAAAATTTAGAAACAATAACAACCTATATATCCATATAATTATTTTGGCTGAGTTTGTTTTATTAATATTTTTAATATGACAATGTATTTGTAGATTAGGTTGGATTGTGATTTCCTTTTTCTGTTAAGGCTGCATTGTATTTTACGAAAGAGAAAAGAAAGAATCACCATTACAATGATTTTGGAAAAAATCTGACCAAATAAATACTTTTTCTTCTTCGTTCCCTTCCTCCATCATCTTCCTCTCTTTCTTATCTCTTCCCTGGCTCTTTCCCTTCACCTTTTATTTAATCTATAGGTCATAGGTGAAATAATTTCTTTATCTGTCCTTTGGGTGAAACTATACCTCATCATTCTTTCTGAGATCATTTCAATGATTTTCTCGTGTGACTTTTTTCACTCCAATGCCATGGCAATGATAAGAAAAGCAGTTTCTGTTGTACTTTGGCAGCCACACTTTCCGGAGACAAGTCAAGGAAGAGCCCTGGCCTCACTGATTTGCCTTTGCTGACTATTTGTCCTATTGTGTTAGAACTCTCTCAGCTTTGAAAACCTCTGAAACCCAGGAAGCTCCTCTTATCTATGAAGGTGATGGGATTTAATTAATACTCATTTGGTCTTCCTGGCTACTTGAGGATGGAGGATTTTTCTAAATCAAGGGTAGCAGTTACACTATGGAAAGTCGAATCAAAAACATGTTTGGAGCCAGATGCAGTAGTGCATACGTACAGGTGCAATTCTAGTGACCCCGTAGGAGATGGGAGGCGTAGACAGCAAGCACTCAACACACCCCCTCCTCAGTCTGCTAAACATGAGAGTGAAGAAACAGGAAGGTGGAAGGTGAGAGCTCATTCTAGAGGTTGTCCTTTGATCATTCTCCCACATCCCCTTCCCCCTCCCCTCTAAAAAGCATTGCTGTGGAAAAGGGAAAAAACATAACAGCTATACCAGCATTGTAGCTAAGAAAAGAAAATAATCTAAACTTATGTTTTTATTTAAACACAATCCCCAGAACATGTTTCTTCAATTATAGAATGCCTTACATATTGGACATATTGTGTGTCTTGGTAAACAAACGTAGAGTGATTAATGACCAGGAAAACTTTTCTGAGCTATATAGAAACTGTCAAACCAAACCAAGCAAACCAAACAGAAGACATTAAGCATCATAGGAAATGCTGAGAAAAGTCGGTTTAAATGAAGCCAACATCTAATGCCAAACCAATAAAAATTCGAAGTTTTTTTTCAAACTGGAATTTCTCTTTACAGACTTGTGCTATGTACCTGCATGTGCACATCTTTCTCCCTGTCATGTGCGTGAGAATGTGCACAGAGATCACAGAAGTTGTCAGACACTGTGGAAATGGGGCTACAGGTGGTCCTGAGCTTCTGGGTGTGGATACTGGTCAGTGAAGTCTGGTCCTCTGCAAGGGCTGTAAACACTCGATTGCTGAGCCATATCCCCATCCCTATAAGATTAGAAACTTCCTTCTTAATATAGGAGAGACAAGAATTAGAATACTCAAGGAGTAAATGACTATGATAATAATTGAAGTTAGAGAATAAAAGGAAACTAGCGTTAGTATACAGTTTATAATATATACGAACATCAAGAAGAGTGAACTGAAGATAGAACACATTCCCATACGGAACATTGAAACGCAAAAATGTTTGCGTTTCATGGGACCAGTTTCATGGGACCAGTTGATTTTTTGTTGCAAATAAAATGGGCCATTTGTAGAAAAAAAATATGTACCCAATGAGTTCACAATAAGAATATGAGCTTAGGAAAGCAAAGGAACCCGTAGAATCTATTCAGTGTGGACATATGAGACCTAGATCTGCACACACACACACACACACACACACACACACACACACACACACATGCACATCTATCGTTTACAGATATGTGTTAAAACACATGAGGCAAAACTATTTAGAAAGAGTATAGAATGTGAATCAGTGGAGACTTGGGAAAGGTGAAGGAAAAGACTATTATATTTCAAGAGAGGTATGCAAGTACTCTAAAGGCAATGACAAAATATTTCTTGAATTGGTAGTTGGAACTCAAATGCTCACCAGTAGCCTTTTAGTTTAAGACAGACTTCTTCTTCTCAAGATTGACATAAGATATACACTGTTCTTCATATCCTGACTGCAGTGTGAGGTTGACATTTTCCAGTTGAGAGCGTTTATGTTCTTTCTTTTTTAAGTTGTATGGATGTTTCAGTTTTTCTTTCATCAGTTCAGTAAGTATCACAGCAAATGCAACAAACATCCAGAGAGCAGAGATGAGCCCAGGTCATAGGTAGTGTGATTTCTCTTTTCTTCCACCCTCTGTTTTCATTAAAGTACCTGCCTTTGAATCTATGAGTCATCATATATGGCTACACTATACCAGGAAGATCATGATATAAGGAGGGAAGAGAGAGAGAGAGATGGGGGGTATGGGCAATGGAGAAGGAGGGAGGAGGGAGAGAAAAGTCTAACTGCTTCCTCATCTCAAGCCTTTGGGGCAATCCTGGACAGAAGTCATATGCACGACTGAATGAGCTTTCAGGTAATGGCTGCAGACACCTTTAAAGTCTGAGTCAAGGCCAGGGCTTTGCAAACCAAAAGTACCCTGTCTGATTTTGTAAAACAGAAAATTCATGGGTGTTATGAAAGTTCCATGCAGGTTGGGTAGCATTTATTCACACAGTCATTATTACCGGCACCACATTTAACATGCTCTATTTTAAGCATTCCTTGTATCTTCTCATACTCTAGGGCAAGGAATTTTAGTAAGGAAAGAAAATCATCACAACTTTGAGGGCCAACAAGGAGTTCCCAAGCGTTTTACTCTTAATATATTTCCATGGGTAAAATGAAACACCAGCTCTGAGTTTGAAATGTGTCTGAGACTCAACTGTGTAATGAAGTGTTTCCCTTTCCCAGCACTTTCCTCTGGGAACCGGACACCCTTGACACGAGGAGTTGACTCATAAACGATAAAGTTTCCCATCCATTTTGCTGGTCGGTTTTTATCCTACTGCAAGCTCATTACTGGATTATTATATTCACGTGGTCTTTACTCTTCGTCAGGCACAAAGAAATTCTAAAAAACCCAAACAATTTAAAAGCCCCAAGCTGTGTCTTTCACAAATGCACCTTCAAAATCACTAAATTTATTTTACATCATTTTAAGTATGAAATATTAATATACAGGGTACTTTTTGCTACCCCCATCTCTTTAGAAAATTTTAAAGCTGGATTATTTTGTGTTTACGTGATGCATATGTGGGCATGCATGTCATGGCACATGTGTGATGGTCAGAACATAGCCCTATGGAGGTGGTTCTTTCCTTCTGTCTTGAAATGAGTATCCAGCTCTGATCTGCTTTTGCCAATAAGCCAGCCTGCCTACCCAACTACTTCTATCTTCTAGTTTCTACTTCTACTTGACTTTTCTCTTTTTCTTTCTCACAAGATCACCATCTCTTATATACTGTGATGCTTTCATTATTGTTTAGCAGTGTCCTGTCAAACTTTCAATAAATGACCCCTCAAATTAATTTCTTCTTATTCAGTGAAAATTTCTTGAAACATTTACCCTCTCTTCTCAGATGTGGTTGCTAAAGCTTCATCATTATTAGTGCATGCTTGGTCATATTCATTAATTTCAGTCAAAATGCAGACTGGCTATGTAACATTTACTACTATTTGTATTTATAGTCCATTTGCAAAGAAAATGCAAACTATTTGAGGCTATTTAATAATGATACTAATACAAAGCTTCCAAGGTTGTGGTAACTTCTTAGCTATAGTGAGTAGCATGAAAGCAGATATAAAACTTTATGTGCAATTGAATATCAAGAATATAAAAAAACTGTATCATAAAGAAATTGTTGAGTATTATCCTTGCAAGACTATAAAGGATGGCCATATCTCCTTGTAATATATTCTTACTATGTCTGATCTGTATACTTTGTTATTACTATGGAGTAAAACTATTTAAGTAAAATCTATTTCCCATTTCAACAAAAATGAAAATAACTTCATTTTATTTAGACTAATTTAAATAGGCTAATAAATGGCATTTTAATAATTTCTTAAATATCTATATTTAAATTCATATTAAAAATTCATATTAAAAATTCATCTGTATTTCAGTGATTTTCCTTGTATGGCAATTATTTTAGTAAGGATACTTGCGTGAGTGCAGTGCTCTGTTGTGGAATTGGTTTCTAATTCCTTCAAGAATGAAAATTGATGTGGGTGTTAAAATTAATTTAATAATATTAAAATACTGGTTCAATAATACAGTCATAGAGATAACTGTACACGTTGTATGTACTCATTACTCCTAAAATCTCTTGTAGCTCAGAAGTTATTTTGGTGAATGTTTGTGAGAAGAGGCCATTGTGTGTATGGGTTTTATACCTTTCACCTATGGTCACCCAGTTGCACGTATAAAAGAATGGTTCAAACATGATTTTCTAAGATTCACATTCTGACCCATGACATTCTATCATCTCCTTTTGTGTGTTCTCTCTAAGTTAACACACAACTGTACATGTATCAAATGTAATGGCCAATGACATTCTATCTACCATTTTTAAAAGTAACAAAATTAAAGTGTTTCAGTTGACTTAATGTTTAAGAAATGGCATGTTTCCTACCTGCTATGTCTTTGGTGTTTGCTAGAGCAAGTAACTCTGCTTTTCATTTGTAATTCAATAGATGACAAATGATGTCACACAACTTTCTATTTCTGTTCCACTTTCCAACAAGTTTCCCCTAAAGTATAATTAGAGATTTATGTTCATATGTGTGTGTGTGTTAAAAAGTCAAGTTAACATAGTAAGACATCATCCTAACAGAACCTGATGGCTCACAAATGACAATTTTACCTTTATGAGCATCAGTACAAGCAATGTTTGGAGATCACCCCAGTGCTTTATGATTTTCAGAGTAAATGTAGACACCGAAGTCACTTCCAGCGGTTCCTGTAAGTTTTCTGCATGCAACATTCTGTGTCTTTAAGGGAAAATTCTATTTTTTTTCTATTTAAATATGAAAAAGAAAATTTAAACCTTTATATCCAGTAAAAAAAACGGATTTTCATGACATTTAAATTTATATTCATTATTTATTCATTGCCTCCAACATGGGTGATTAGTGGTTCTCCCAGAGGACACTTTGGTGGCAGGACACAGAGAAATCAATCTTTTTTTTATTAAAGATTTCCAAATTTTCCCCACCTCCCTTTCCCCCCCTCCCCCCCTCCCACTTCCCACATCCTCCTCCTTCTCTAGTCTTAAGAGCAGTCAGGGCAGTCAGGGTTCCCTGCCCCGTGGGAAGTCCAAAGTCCTCCCCCATCCATACAGGTCTTTAAAGGTGAACATCCAAACAAAACAGGCTCCCACAAAGTTAGTCCATGCATTATAATTAAATCCCAATGCCATTGTCCTTGGCTTCTCAGTCATCTTCATTGTCAGCTACGTTCAGAGTGTCCATTTTGATCACATGCTCCATCACTCCCAGTCCAGCTGGCCTTGGTGAGCTCCCAATAGATCAAGTCCACCGTCTCAGTGTGTGGATGCACCCCTTGTGATCCTGACTTCCTTGCTCACGTTCTCCCTCCTTCTGCTCCTCATTTGAACCTAAGGAACTAAGTCCAGTGCTCCAATGTGGGACTCTGTCTCTATCTCCATTCATCTCCAGATGAAGGTTCTATGGTGATATGCAAAATATTCATCAGTATGGTTATGGGACGAGGCCAGTTCACGAACTCTCTCCTCTGTTGCCCAGGGAACAATCTGGGGATCTCTCCTTGGACCAGGGACCCTCTCTAGAATCAAGTCTCTTTCAAAACCTAAAATGGCTCCCTTAGTTGAGACATTTACTTCCCTGCTCCAATATCCATCCTTCCTCCATCCCACCTATCGCATTCCCCCAAACTATCCTGAATTCTCCCCTTCTCCCTTCTCTCTACCCAACTCCCCTTACATTCATTCCCCCCACACCCCCGTGGACCCAAGTTTGCCTGACAATCTTGTCTACTTCCAATATCCAGGAGGATAACTACATGATTTTCTTCAGGTTCACTTTCTTATTTAACTTCTCTAGGATAACGAATTATAGACTCAAAGACCTTTAATTATGGCTAGGATCTACTTGTGAGTGAGTACATACCATATTCCTCTTTTTGTGTCTGGGTTACCTCACTCAGTAAAGCGTTTTCTATTTCCATCCTTGCAAAATTCAAGATGTCATTGTTTTTTACCGCTGAGTAAAGCTCTAATGTATATATGTTCCACACCTTCTTTAACCATTCTTCTATTGATGGGCACCTAGGTTGTTTCCAGGTTCTGGCTATTACAAATAGTGCTGCTATGAACATAGTTGAACAGATGCTTTTGTAGTATGATAGAGCATCTCCTGGGAATATTCCCAAGAGTGAAATTGCTGGGTCCTGAGGGAGGTTGACTTCCAGTTTTCTGAGAAACCACCACACTGATTTTCACAGTGGCTGCACAAGTTTGCATTCCCACCAACAATGGATGAGTGTTCCCCTCACTCCACATCCTCTCCAGCATAGGCTATCATTGATGTTTTTGATTTTAGCTATTCTGACAGGTGTAAGATGGTATCTCAAAGTTGTTTTGATTTGCATTTCCCTGATCATTAAGGAGGTTGAGCATGACCTTCAGTGTCTTTTGGCCATTCTAAGTTCTTCTGTTGAGAATTCTCTGTTCAGTTCAGTACCCCATTATTTAATTGGGTTAATTAGAATTTTAGTGTCTAGTTTCTTGAGTTCTTTGTATATTTTGGAGATCAGACCTTTGTCTGATGAGGGGTTTGTAACATGAGGGGCTGGCTTGTTGGGGTATCTATCCTACCCAGTACCCCACTGCCAGCATGTCCCCAAGAAAAATCAATCACACAGAGATCTCTATAAGTTATAAAGCTGATTGGCCCATTAGGTCAGGCTACTTATTAGCTCTTATAACTTATGTTACCCCATTATCCTTATCTACGTTAGCACATGGCTCAGTACCTTTTCCAGAGGGGCAGCTTACATCTTTCCTCTCTGATGGTCTGGGCAGAACTGCAGAGGGAGCTTCCTGCTTTCCAGAATACTCCCAGTCTCTTTGCTCCACCTCTACTTCCTGCCTGACTTTCCCACCTATACTGCCTGCCTGGCCAATCAGCATTTTGTTAAAATACATGATTGACAGAATACAGACAATTCTCCCGCACCATTTCCCTCTTTTTATTTTTTTTAAACAAAGGAAAATACCAATAGTCTATTTGTGGGCGTAGTATTTCAGGCTACTTCCTACTGGTTGGGGGTGCTGATGATCTTATGGGGACCTAAAGAAAATTTAGAGTTGTAATCAAGTCCTGACTGGAGTATCCTGTGAGTCTTGATCATCTCAGGCAGCAGTCTTGAATCTGCTCTGGATGTAGAAGTAAGAAATCTGGGCCATTTGTTCCTACCAGAGGTTTCTCGGGTGGTCTCCCTTGGTCATACTGGATTTTTCTTAGCTCAGAATGAATCCACAGCCTCTCATTTCCTGTGGAAACAAAAGCAAAATCTCTTCTCCAAAGTAACATACCTTTTGACTTCAGTTTTGATGCCACGATATTTTCAAAATACCTATCTTGGGTTAGTTCAGCAGTATTTATAAACAAAAGTCCTTTAGCAGCTATTGCTCCTTCCTCAGCATTCAAACAATTTAAAGAGAGCATACTAGCATATAGCATCAAGATTCTCTGTGTATTTTCCATCTTTATGCGGCTTTATTTTAACCTCTATTTCTTTTATTTTTACTTTTACATTTTGATACAGGTTCTCTGTATATCTTTGTCCTGGAATAACTCTGTAGACCAGGCTGTCCTTGAACTCAGAGATCCCACTGTCTCAGTCTCCCCAGCACTGGGATTAAAGGTGTGTGCTACCACAACTTGAACTCACAGAGATCTGTCTCTGCCTCCCAGGCATTGGGATTAAAGGCTTGTACTACCACACCTTGAGGTCACAGAGGTCAATCTACCTCTGCCCCTTGAAGTCACAGAGGTCAATATGCCTCTGCCTCCTAGGCATTGTGATTAAAGGTGTGTACCACCACACCCTATTTCTCCCTTTCTTTCTTTTTTATTTTTAATGACTTTAACCTTTAGCCTGCATATATTTTTAACACACTGTAAGCCATGTAGAGGTTTTCTTCCTCTTTGAATCTCTCTTTACTGTATATCTCTCTTTTTCTGACCACATGAGTCATTAGTGGGTAGGACTAAAGCCATAGCTTTGACAGCTAGATCCAGCCCATTCCTTAGCTTTCTAGCCTCATGGCTGAGATACAGTCAGAGCTGTGTTCACTGCCACAACTCTATGGCGTTTCAAGGTCCTTGCTAGCAAGCAAGCTGCAGCATTCTGCTCACAGACCACACATAGTCGGACTGCCTGCCTGAAAGAGTCAGAGTTTGATCTGGCAGGACAGCCCAGAAAGCCAGCTTTTAAAAACAGTGCAGCTTTTTTCCTGCTATGGCTGAAAACTGAAAAGCAGCCATTCAGCTTTTCATCAACACCATTTAAGTGTTTCGTGGCAGGACCTCTTAAAAGAGCTGCAAGGTTTTGCAGCTAAAGCTGAGTCAGGAAGCCTCTCCAGTGCAGACATGAGAAATTGCTGCTACCAAGAAAATATGTCTTTCCCAAGCTTTCTCAGGCTTTCTGTGGATTCAGTTATCCATGTGGGCGCCATATGTAACATGAGGAGCCGGCTTATTGGGGTATCTATCCCACACAGTACTCCACAGCCAGCAAGTCCCCAAGAAAAATCAATCACACAGAGATCTCTATAAGTTATAAAGCTGATTGGCCCATTAGGTCAGGCTACTTATTAGCACTTATAACTTATGTTACCCCATTATCCTTATCTATGTTAGCACATGGCTCAGTACCTTTTCCAGAGGGGCAGCTTACATTTTTCCTCTCTGGTGGTCTGGGCAGAACTGCAGAGGGAGCTTCCTGCTTTCCAGAATACTCCCAGTCTCTTTGCTCCACCTCTACTTCCTGTCTGGCTTTCCCGCCTATACTGCCTGCCTGGCCAATCAGCGTTTAATTAAAATACATGATTGACAGTATACAGATAATTCTCTTGCACCAGGGGTTGGTGAAGATCTTCTCCAAGTCAGAAGATAGCCTTTTTGTCTTATTGACAGTGTCCTTTGCTTTACAGAAGCTTCTCAGTTTCAGGAGGTCCCATTTATTCATTGATTCTCTTATTGTCTGTGCTACTGGGGTTCTACTTAGGAAGTGACCTCCTGTGACTATATCTTGTAGACTACTTCCCACTTTCTCTTCTCTCAGGTTCAAAGTGGTCAGATTAATATTGAGGTCTTTAATCCATCTGGACTTGAGTTTTGTGCATGGTGATAGATATGGATCTACTTTCATTCTTTTACAGGTTGACATCCAGTTATGCTAGCAACATTTGTTAAAGATGCTTTCCTTCTTCCATTGTATACATTTAGCTCCCTTGTCGAAAATAAGATGTTCATAGGTTTGTGGGTTAATATCCAGGTCTTCTATTTGATTCCATACGTCAACTTCTCTGTTCTTATGACAATACCAAACTGTTTTCAATACTGTAGCTCTGTAATAGAGTTTGAAGTCAGGGATGGTAATGCCTCCAGAAGTTCCTTTATTGTATAAGATTGTTTTGGCTATCCTGGGTTTTATGTTATGCCATATAAAGTTGATTATTGTTCTCTTAAGGTCTGTGAAGAATTTTGATGGGATTTTGATGGGGATTGCATTGAATCTATAGATTGCTTTTGGTAGAATTGCCATTTTTACTATGTTGATTCTCCCAATCCAAGAGCAAGGGAGATCTTTCCATTTTCTGGTATCCTCCTCAATTTCTTTCTTCAAAGACTTAAAGTTCTTGTCAAATAGGTCTTTCACTTCCTTTGTTAGAGTTACCCCAAGATATGTTATGCTATTTGTGACTATCGTGAAAGGTGATGTTTCTCTGATTTCCCTCTCTGCTTCTTTATCCTTTGTGTATAGGAGGGCAACTGATTTTTGGAGTTGATCTTGTATCCTTCCACATTACTAAAGGTGTTTATCAGCTGTAGGAGTTCTTTGGTAGAGTTTTTGGGGTCGCTTATGTACACTATCATATCATCTGCAAATAACGAAAGTTTAACTTCATCCTTTCCAATTTGAATCCCCTTGATCCCCTTCTGTTGTCTTCTTGCTATTGCTAGAACTTCAAGCACTATATTGAAGAGGTATGGTGAGAGTGGACAGCCTTGTCGTGTTCCTGATTTCAGTGGAATGGCTTTGAGTTTCTCTCCATTCAATTTGATGTTAGCTGTTGGCTTGCTGTAAATAGCTTTTATCATATTTAGGTATGATACTTGTATCCCCAATCTCTCCAACACCTTTATCATAAAGGTGTATTGAATTTTGTCAAATGCTTTTTCAGCATCCAATGAAATGATCATATGGTTTTTTTCTTTCAGTTTATTTATATGATGGATTACATTCATATATTTGTGTATGTTGAACCATCCCTGCATCTCTGGTTTGAAGCCTACTTGATCATAATGAATAATTTTTCTAATGTGTTCTTGGATTCAGTTTGACAGTATTTTATTGAAAATTTTTGTGTCGATGTTCATGAGTGAGATTGGCCTGCAATTCTCTTTCTTGGTTGTGTCTTTATGTGGTTTTGGTGTCAGAGTAACTGTAGCTTCATAAAAAAAGTTTGGCAATGACTCTTCTGTTTCTATATTGTGAAAAACATTAAGGAGTAAAGGTATTAGCTCTTCTTGGAAGTTCTGGTAGAATTCTGCATTGAAACCATCTGGTCCTGGGCTTTTTTGGGTAGGGAGATTTTTGATAACAGCTTCTAATTCTTTGAGACTAACAGGTCCATTTAGATTGTTCAACTGGTCTTGGTTCAACTTTGGTATATAGTACTTATCATAAAAAATGTCCATTTCTTTTACATTTTCCAATTTTGTGGCATACAGGCTTTTGTAGTAAGGTCTAATAATTCTCTGAATTTCCTCTGTGTCTGTGCTTATGTCCCCCCTTTCATTTCTGATCTTATTAATTTACATGTTCTCTCTCTGCTGTTTGATTAGTTTGGCTAGGGGTTTGTCAATCTTGTTGATTTTCTCCAAGAACCAGCGTTTTGTTTCATTGATTCTTTGGATTGTTTTCTGTGTTTCTATTTTGTTGATTTTAGCCCTCAAAATCAACAGTTTGATTATTACCAATCTTCTACTCCTCTGGGTGAATCTGCTTCTCTTTTTTCTAGAGCTTTCAGTTGTGCTGTTAAGTCTCCAGTGTGTGCTTTCTCCGTTTTCTTTAATTGGGCACTTAGTACTATGAACTTTCTTCTTAGCACTGCTTTCATAGTGTCCCTTAGGTTTGAGTATGCTGTGTTTTTATTTTCATTAAATTCAAGGAAGACTTTAATTTCTTCCTTTATTTCTTCCTTGACCCAGAGGTGATTCATTAGTTGACTGTTCAGCTTCCATGAGTTTGTTGGCTTCTTGGAGGTAGCATTGTTGTTGAATTCTAACTTTAATCCAGGATGATCTGACAAGACACAGGTGGTTACTAATATTTTTTTGTATCTGTGGAAGTTTGCTTTGTTACCCAGTATGTGGTTAATTTTCGAGAAGGTTCCATGAGCTGCAGAGAAGAAGGTATATTCTTTCCTATTTGGGTGAAATGTTCTATAGATGTCTGTTAAGTCCATTTGATTCAATACCTCCAATAATTCTCTTATTTCTCTTCCAGGTTTCTGTCTGATTGACCTGTCCATTGGTGAGAGAGTTGTGTTGAAGTTTCCTACTATTAGTGTGTGTGGTTTGATAACTGCCTTGAGTTCTAGAAGTGTTTCTTTTACATAACTGGTTACCTTTATATTAGAGGCATAGATATTCAGGATTGAGACTTCCTCCTGATGAATTGTTCCTGTTATGAGTATGAAATGTCTATCTCCATCTCTTCTGATTGATTTTAGTTTGAAGTCGATTTTGTTAGAAATTCGAATGGCCACACCTGCTTGTTTCTTAGGTCCGTTTGCTTGGAAAACCTTTTCCCAACCCTTTACTCTGAGTAGGTGTCTGTCTTTGTGGTTGAGGTGTGTTTCTTATAAACAGAAGAATGTTGGATCCTGTTTTCGTATTCAATCTCTAAGTCTGTGCATTTTTATAGGTGAATTGACTCCATTGATATTAAGTGATATGAGTGACAAGTAGTTGTTGACTCCAGTTATTTTCTTTTGGGGGGGCATAGTATAGTGTGTGTGTTTCCCTTCTTTGAGTTGTACTTGTGAAGGGTCGCTAGATGTCTGAGTTATTGTAGGCAGTGTTGGCAATGTTGGATTCCTTGGGTTGTGATTTTCCTTCTAATACTTTCTGTAAGGCTGGATTTGTGGTTACGTAGTATTTAAATTTGTTTTATCCTGTAATATTTTGTTTTCTCCATTGATGGTTAACGATAGCTTGGCTGGGTATAGTAGTCTGGGCTTGTGTCCATGGTCTCTTAGTTTCTGCAGTACCTCTATCCAGGATCTTCTGGCTTTCATGGTTTCCATAGAGAAGTCCTGTGTAAGTCTGATAGGTTTACCTTTATAAGTTACTTGACCTTTTTCCTTTACAGCGCTTAATATTCTTTCTTTAATCTAAATGTTTTGTGCTTTGATTATTATATGGCAAGGGGATTTTTTTTTGATCCAGTCTATTCAGTGTTCTGTATGCTTCTTGAACCTTCATAGGAATATCGTTCTTTAGGTTGGGAAAGTTTTCTTCTATAATTTTGTTGAATATATTTTCTGGGCCTTTAATCTGCAATTCTTCTTCTTCTACCCCTATTATTCTTAAATTTGTTTTTTTTTATTGTGTCCCAGATTTCCTGAATATTTTGTGATGAGAATTTCTTGGATTTGCTGTTTTCTTTGATCAGAGCATTTATTTTCTCTATAGTTTCTTCAGAATCTGATATTTGTTCTTCTATCTCTTGTATTCTATTGGTTATGCTTGTTTTTGAAGTCTCTGTTCGTTTACCTATATTTTCCATATCCAGCTGGCCCTCAGCTTGTGTTTTCTTCATTGCCTCCATTTCAGTTTTCAATTCTTTTTTTTAAAATATTTATTTATTTATTATGTATACATAATTCTGCCTGTGTGTGTGCCTGAAGGCCTGAAGAGGGCACCAGATCTCATTATAGATGGTTGTGAGCCACCATGTGGTTGCTGGGAATTGAACTCAGGACCTTTGGAAGAGCAGGCAATGCTCTTAACCACTGAGCCATCTCTCCAGCCCTCAGTTTTCAATTCTTGAACTGTTTCCATTACCTATTTGATTGTTTTTTCTTGGTTTCCCAGGGTGTCATTTACGGATTTACTCATTTCTTCAAACTTTTTGTTATACTTCTCATCCATTTCTTCAATCTTTTTGTTATACTTCTCTTTCATTTCTTTAAGTGAGCTATTCATACCCTTTGTTAGGGACTCTATTGCTTTCATAATGACACTGTTTTCCACTTCTTCTGGAACAGGGTGTTCAAGTACTTCTGTTGTAAGATCGCTGGGATCTAGTGTTTTCATTTTGTTTTTCAGATTGTTGGAGAAATTCTTGCCTTGGTGCCTGCCCATTTCTTCCTTCAGATGCTCTCCAATGGATCTTCTGGTACAGCGTTAGGTTCCCTTGTTGGCCAGAGACCTTGCCCTCTGATGGATCTTCACTCTACTGGATCTTCTGCTACAGGATCAGTGCCCCTTGCTGGCCAGAAATCTCCCTGACTGAAGTTCTTCCCCTCTGCTGGATCTTCTGGTACCCAAAGAAATCAATCTTAAACTGACCAGGAACCTATCTCCCAGATGGCTAGCTTTCTTAGTGCTGGAAGGTATCATGCCAGATTTCGGGTAGAAAAATACTTTATTGTTTGTACCTGTGATACCTTGTAGATTGCAATACCAATCTGCCAAGCATGATGTGTCCACTGGTGCAATAGTGACAAGACTGGTTATGGGGTAACCATCCCATTCCTAAATTGGATTGATGCCTGCTTCTAAGGAAGAAATTCTAAAACCATAGCCAAAAACAATAGCCAAGGAAGTCATAGGCCAAGTCAAGAACCTAATCTTTTTGTTTTATTTAATGGTCATTAGTCAAACTGCATTCTCACTATTTATGCTTATATTCATAGATTTGTGGGCTCTTGATCTTGACTGGAGAGGTTTCTTCTTCTTAAAGCAGGGAACAGTTATACAGAGACTCACAGCTATTCCAAGTCCTGGAAATAATTAATGACAAATATCTAGCCATAAAGGTGACAGCTAAGTTCCTTGCCAAAATGTGAGAGAATATTGTGAAAAAGAAAGCAGAAAGAAAGTAAAAGAAAGAGGACAAGATGGGCTGTGCACTCCTGTCTTCTGGTCATGGCACATATGAACTCAAGGTACATGAATTGACCGAACCAAAATTGAAGCAAGATAAAGCCAGTTAAAAATCCCAGGTTAAGGTGCTTCCACCTGATATCTGAGGAGCTGTGGGGGTAGTTGCTGGTTGCTATGGGAGAGAGTCTCTCTCTCTCTCTCTCTCTCTCTCTTTTGGTGCATGACCACTATGAGGCTCTACACACCCCCGTGGATGACCTCACATCCATGAACATACTGTTAATACTCACAAACAAATTTCTGATACCAAATGCATGAAAATATAAAGAAGGCATGAAGTCATGGAGCTGTGTTGTGAGAGACTCAGGGCGGTTGGGTTAATATAATCAAGATACAATGGATACATGTGTGGGATTTTCATACACTAAATTTAGAAGTTCTATTGTTTATTTACCTATTTATAACTTGAAGAATAGGCAAAGCCGTAGAATGTTATCTGTAGAAACTCTGTCATAAATCCAACTCTCACACCTTTGTAACAAATGGGCCTCAGAGATCTGTGATGAGGTCACTTAAACATGTCTGTACCGTAAGTGTAGCAAGGAGACTCGCAGTGCTTTGCTGTGTTACACACTGAAATTTAAGGACAAGCCTCATCATCTGTTACACAGCACCTCTACTGAGACTCTGGCCTGGGAAATCCTGTGAGCAGGTCATTACCTGCTGCTAAAGACACCAGCTTTCCCTATGACAGTTTTTGTACAACAAGCCTCAATTTTAAGACTAATCTCACTTTCCAGAGAAAAATGTTCCTCATCATGTCAGACTGCAAGGGTTTCTGTTATAAATTATGTGTTTTACCTTCCAGAGTTCAGTACTTCCCAATTTTCCAGACATCGGAAGTATGAGTCACTGATTCTAATATTCCACATAGAAATGCTTCCCCTTGAGTCACTTGATGAGATCAGTTAATGTTTTGTTTTGGTATCAAGTTTTGAAAAGTTATCCACGTAATAGCATGGAGGGAAGACTTTAAAACTAATCAGCAAGTTGAATAAAACCACTATCATTCCATTAGGAATGACTTTTTGAGTGATATACTGACTATTTAAAATTCGTACCCGTGACCTTGGTTTTTAAACTCCGGACTGAAGAATGACACCATTGTCTGAGATTTTATTCTCTTACTGTGAAGTTTGGCTTGTGCGTATATTTTGGATGTCAGACGAATCTCATCGGAAGCGGTGGGAGCACACAAACAGTATATCCGTGAAGCAGAATGGGGTTAAAGCTAGGAAAATTTTACTGCTGCTGACTAGAATGAGTTGCTCTTTCTTAATATATCAGTTGACATTTCATGTGCAGAATTCATGCATTTCTAATAGTCCTCATAAAATGTCAGCCTGTTCAGGAACAGTAGGCTGCCTGAACACCGTTTTCAGTAGCGTGGATGGTGGCCCTGCACAGCTCGACTGCAGTCAGTACCCCAGTAAGGCATTGCAGGCACCTTCTCTGAATATGTGCAGATGAACTCCAAATGCCAACCACAATTCCGTTCTCCATTCTTATCCCCAAATTGAACTTGAAGGTCTATATTCTTCTTTTGCAAAATCTCTATACCCAAAGTGACAAAGTGAAAAGAAAGCTAAATTTTGCATTAGATTACTTGACTAGAAAAAGACTTTAAAATTGCAATTGAATAAATTCATTTCATTACCAATCAAAACAACTCATTTGCCTCTAAAATTCTCTTATCTCCCTTACACCTAAATCCTTCTTTCTCTCTCTCTCTCTCTCCCTCTCTCTCTCTCTCTCTCTCTCACACACACACACACACACACACACACATACACACAAACACATACACACACACTGAGAGAGAAAGAGTGTATGAAGGAGAGAGATGCACATATGCATGCATGCACACACAAACACACACACACCTGTTTCATAAATTATGTAAGATGGTCTAATTGGAAGAAAAGCTCCAATCTCATGCATTAAAATATGTTTCAAAACACAAAATATGACCCAAACAGTGGTGGCGCACATCTTTATCCCAGTACTCAGGAGGCAGAAGCAGGTAGACCTCTGTGAGTATGAGGCTGATGTAGAAGGGTCATCTGTCTATGTTATTTTCATTGGTTAATAAAGAGATTGCCTTGGCCTTTGATAGGGCAGCAGCTTAGATAGGCAGAGTAGACAGAAAAGAATGCTGGGAGAAAGAAGCAGAGTCAGAGAACTGCCCGCCATGAAGCTGCCCGCTCAGACATGCTGAATCTTTCCCGGTAAGCCATGACCTCGTGGTGAGATACAGATTATTAGAAATGAGTTGAATAAATATGTAAGAGTTAGCCAATAAGAGGCTAGATATAATGGACCAGGCAGTGTTAAAAAAAATACAGTTTCCATGTAATTATTTTGGGTAAAGCTAGCCGGGAGCTGGGTGGAGGGACACAGCCTGCCACTCCTTCTACGTGAGGCCAGCCTGGTCTATAGAGTGAGTTGCAGGACAGCCAGGGCTATACAGAAAAATCCTGTCTTGAAAAATAAATAAAACAAAACAATAAAAAGCAAAATAAAAACAGAAACAACAAAACAAAAACCCACCACAAAATGTGTTCCAAATATGATTCCAAAGCTTTACTATTATTTAAAACCGATTAATTTCAATGTAGTTAAATTTCAGATTACTAAGAACCTATCCTGATTCACCAGTAAGTTCTATGCTGGTCTTTGAGTTACACCAAGGAAGAATAATTGATAATAGGAGACTTAGAGCCAGACAATCTGAATGGATGGCCAGTTTTGTTTCTCACAATCTCTGACTTTGGGATGTCATTTAATCTCAGTGTCTTAATTACCTTATCTAAAAATGTGTGGATGATAATTTCAGTATGTATTTGATTGATTGGTTCTGAAGAATAAATGAATTAATAAAAGTAAAGTTATTGTTGACAGTGATGACTGAGAGGTATCTTTGCCTTATAAGTCTCTTATCCTAAAGGAGCCATGGGGTTGATATGCTTTCATCCATGAATGTCATCAAATGTTGAACTCCATGGAGCACAGAGTAAATTATGTTCTATGATTCCCCCAGAGGTCACGTGCCCAGTGTAGCATCAGATGGCTTTCTTTTAGAAAATACTAGAGCTTATTTTCAGTGTTTTGTGTAGTCAAGTATGAACCACTGTCTGGTTCACATCTGAACCAGATCCATCATCTGAAAATTCATTCATTGAGCTCAAACCCAAGCTACAATTAGTGTTGAATGAATATTTAATAAAATATTGACATGGAAAGCAATAATCAGTCAAAAGACTGATGAATTTAACTAGATGATGGATTTTCTGCACCCAGGAAGTTCAGAGATCCTGCCAAAAGCATCTTTAAAAGCAAATTCTTATTAGGAATTAAAATTCTAAATCACAGGACTAATGGGAAAGCAGAGAAGAATTCTCTTGAGTTCCTCACTAAGTTCATTGTACATTGGATTGAAGCTGGAAGGTCCTTAAGTGTCTGTAGTAAAAGTCAGTAATGTGTTTCTTGACCAGGAAACAAAGAAAACATCCTCTCACAACTCTCTCTCTGTCCATTCCTTTCATCCCTTCTTTCTCTTTCTCTCTCTCTCTCTCTCTCTCTCTCTCTAACACACACACACATACACACACACACACACACACGGACACACACACACACACACAGAGAGAGAGAGAGAGAGAGACAGACAGACAGACAGACAGACAGACATACACACAACATTCTAGATTTTTATTATGGTGCCAGTGCCATCTGCCTAACATGTGAAGCCCTGGTGCTGTGTGTTAGAAGTCTGTTTAAAACATAATGCCATGTTTATCACATATACGTATACAGCTTCAAGCTTTTGTTTCAACTCAGTGCATTTAGTTTCTATAGTGTAGACACTAATTTTTCTTTACGGTATTTTTATAAGGCTAACAATCGTACGTATGTAAAAATCCTTTGGGAATTTTGAGAATATTCACTAATCGATGGCACCATCTCCAATCTGTCTTATGAATGCTTTTGATTTCATAAAAACACACGTTAAAGCAAGTGCAATTTTAAGGGACTAAAGTCTACCGCAACTTCCAATATAAAGGGTTCATAATTAATGACGTCACTGTACTGATGATTGAAGCTTGTAAAGAGAACTCAGCATCGTCACTCAATCCTGTCTCAGGAAATGCTTACTCTGGGACTCCATGCATAAATATGCAGAAAACACTTTTCAAAAGCTAAGTAAATTGTCTTTCTAAAATATAAATACATATGAGAGTCGAAAATCAAGGACTCATGCAAATGGCTCTCTTTGTGTTCTCTAACAATAAGCCCCCATCTGGAAAGATAAAGTAGTTTTCTGTTTGCACAGCACCTGTTTAAGCAAACTCGGACAGAGAAAAGAAGTGCCCCTTGCACCATGACTTGGGCCTGTAAGTGTTGAGAACAAAGGAGGAAAGTGGCTTTGAATGCTGCCAAGCCAGCTCCCTGCTATGCCTGTGGATATTACACACACACACACACACACACACACACACACACACACGCACACGCACACGCACACACGCACGCACGAGCACACACATACGTGCACTCATGTACTCACACAGACACATCACTTTTACTGGGTTATCTACAATAAAGAAGTCACACATAAAAGTTGCTTACATTTCCTCTCTGAATGCTGCCTGCAAAGGTTAACAGATGCATTTAATTTTTCTCTTCATTAAGAAAAATATTGTCACAATTATTTTTAGACTGTGTTTAAAGTTTTGCCAACTTTGAGTTTCTTGGCTTTCTTGCTTCAAGGTGATGTGCGTGAAAGATTTGGAACTGGTTATTCTCTGAAAGCATCTTGCCCTAGATATTTTTATGAAAAGACATGAGGACTCAGAAGCATTTTTGCAGCAACTTTTTGAGAAAAGCAACAGTAGAACTAACCACCAGCTATTTGGCTTCATATCATGCACTTCCTTCTCTTTTTCTCAAGCCAATAGCATCCTTCACTTTTGCTAAATAAGGATTCGGCAAGTATCACAATCATAATGAGTATCACATTATGATGTATGGGAAATTGAAATTTTTATCACTCCAGGTGGTAGCAGGGAATGGAGATAATAGTTTGTATCTGATGCCCATTTAACCTTTCCATTTTATAATTCTTTTAAATAAATTGGCTGATGTGTTTTATCTATGTGGTTGAACTTAACTTGATTAATTAACTTTAAAGTCAAATTGTTAGTTTTTTACACTTATTAAAGGCAACAACAGTCAAAATGTTGGAGAAATAACAACTTTTAGTATTACTGAGAATGGGGTTAAGGTCCAAGGTCTGCTACTTGAAGTTCCTTGAAACACCCATGGATGTTTTTGCATTTCTCCTCCTCTGAAAAAATGGACAAATAAAAATTAACCTTTAAAATTTCTGATAAGCTGCAGCAAATATCCAAAGGACATGTACTTCTCTCCTTATGATTAAATGTTCACAAATGACTGAAATACACATGGGCTTGTTCATAATTATATGGTTATCTACTAGAATTTTAATGGAAATAATTTCCTTGTTATAAATTTGAATAATTTTAAAAATATCACTTAGAAATATGTTCAGTAATTATTAATAATTTGATGGTCAGAAACCCATGGTCTTTAATAGATTTCCATCTCTGCAGAATGATTGGACTTTAAATCTCTCCAATTATTCAACTATGAATGAAGAATAAGTCTTATTTTGAGAATCAGTCAAATATGTCATAAGTAATTCCAAATTCAATGCAAGGTGGCCCCAAAGAAAGCAATAGCAAGCATTTTAAGTGTGAATTCTTTAGAACAATATATCAATATTTAATAAGTTAGCCTTCGTGGAAAGGCAGTCTTCAGGTATAATCCAAGATAACTCAGGAGTGTGCCAACCATATTATAGTTGGGAATACTATAAAAAGGAGCAGATAACAATGCACTAGATAATATTTTCTTTGTGGTCGATAATGACTATACCATGTGATCCAGGAAAGAAAGCAGACCATTTCACTCTAACAAGGAAGGAACTCTTCCTGTCAAATACTAGTAGTAATGAATATTATTTTCTAATGTCAATAATCATTGCTGAAAGTTAAAACTGCTCACACTGTGCATAGTGATATTTATTAATATAGCTCTGACATTTGTTCAAATACTAAGAACATTTTATGTGCACTTTTGTTCCTTTGTGGCCTATGTGGGTGTACATGTGCATGCTTACCTGTGTTTTGGGCACATGTGCATGTAGACACATGCATGTGGAGGCCTGAGATTGTCATTAGTTGCATTTCTAGAACCCTCTGCTGCTTATGCATTGAAACAGTATCTCTTGCCAAGCTTAATGTTCCCTGTTTTGATTAGTCTTACTTGCTCAGAGGACCTCTGCTTTACCTCCTCAGCCTCAGGATTTCTGGTGATGGCTCAGCTTACCCTCATTTACAAGGGTTTTGGAGATCCTAAGTCTGTTCTGATTTGCAAGCCACATACTTTACTCACTGAGTTGCCTCACCAACTTGGCTTTTGTTTCTGAAGTGAAAGTTCTTCACCTTTCCATTTGCCCTCAAATTTCTAATCATCAAATATTTAATGCCGCTTACTTATATGGAAAGCATTGGGCTTTGTTGCTGCGAGGACAACTCAGTCAATCGATTAACTACCATTCAGGACATCAAACACACATACACACACCAAAGCAACATCAGTATCATTATCCAGTCTTTGAAATCTAGATTCTCTGTCCTCAATTACACAGGAAGAAAATGGGTTATGAAATAGGGTAACTCTTGGACTATGAACATTTGAATCAGGCTGTTATTAGGCAGAATTTTTCTTTTTATAATTGTACATTCAATAACAAAATTAATGCAGTGTGTTAAGAATTGTAAAATTAGATTTTAAAGGTCTGATTAAATTTCATGAGAGCATGAAGAGATGAAGATAACATTATCATAATGATATGAAATTGGATTTTAAATGTCTGATTGAAGAGGTGTTCTGGAAAGAACTATCAGGGAGGAAGATGAAGATGTTTCTTCCTATGCGAGGGTTTTGGAACTTTCCTTCATAAAATCTGACATATTTTAAATACATCTTTATTGCCAACCACCCAAGATTTTCTTTAGATCTTCTGGATCAGCAGCCTCTTTAAAAAAGTCATCTACCACAGTATTCATGGAAGCAAAATGATCTCAAAATTCATCTCACACACACATATGAAAAGCAAAGCATCCACATTCGTGTATCTGACACTTGTAAGCCACATAAACTCTATAGGATGGTTGATACAAAATACAAGCAATACTCTGTCCATTCCACCAGTTCGTATTTCTACTTAGGTAGATAGATCAGTGAATAATCATATCACAGTCAGTCTTGGTGTAAAGTCAAAGGTTGATAAGCTTTTTTTAATTGAGAGGATATTAATGGAAGAAAGAGATCTGAAGTTGACTTCTGAATTAAAAATTTTAGTAATTGATAGCACGTGATACAGTACCCAATGGGACTTGGAAAGGGATAGTTTGAACATAGTGGTATCACCCCCTCCAAAGAAATCTTGACATTTCTCAGGTTCTGTCTCTGTTTAGTATTTACAATTTAAAGTTTCATGACTAGAGTGTCACCCGTATGTCAAGTTTATATTGTAGAAGTCATCATTTAATATAGCTACCATTGTCTCATTAATTAGGCTCTTGTTCCTATATCGGGTTATAACCACGATGTTTAAGTTCTCCATAGTTTCGCTTGCCCAACAGCATTGTCTTTGCCTGTGCCAGATTGGTAATGTGATACAGAAGGCAGGTGGCAGCAGAGACAATTACTGTTCTTTGGTGAATGTGCTTTCTTCGTTGAGTGATGCCGTCTGTTGTCCAGATGACTCTGGATCATAGCGGGTCATAGCAGATAGAAATAGCAGCTGTGTGTGCAGGTTTCTGTGAATTGTAAGCCCACTCTCTTCATCCCTGATGCCAATTGTTGACTCTTGTGTAGCTGATTGCCATGAAGTGTCTAATAGATGCTCAGCTCAGCCGTATTGTCTCCATAGTATGACAGCCACTAAAGAGAAAAGACAATCCTATTTTTCAAGGAGCTAGACATAATACTCTATTTTGTCTTTTATTTTTTTCTTTTAAGACCAATATGTTAAAGATGAAACTCATTCAAGTGTATTACCTCGTCATTCACTGGCTCAGTTGTAGCTGGCACCTTATTTATTAGAAAAAACTCAAGCAGTGGGTAGGTACATTTTCTTTAATAAATAATTCATCTGAAAATTTATAAATGTATATAATACAATTTAAAAATTTTAGCAAAAGATTTGTTTTTTCAAATCCACATTGGTTTGTTCTAGTCTGACAGTCTAAAGTATAGCATCTGTCCTTTTAGATGCCTCAAAGAGATGAACAGACAGATTATACATTTGTGTGTGTCTCAACATTCTTGGTACAAATATTAATGTTTTTGAAGCTGTTGTTTGTACCCTTTTAAGTGATCAATATACTATATGTTACTGTAAATAAATATCAGTAGATTTATTTAACCTTACTTAAATGGCTTCTTAGTATCTGACTTTATATGTTGTAGTCCTTTAAGTCAAAGCAGCAATGACTAGTACTGACTGAAAGGCACTGTGTGCATACTGACAGCTCTGTTTACTTAAGGAAATAGCTGGACTTTCTGAGGACCAACCTTACCTGCCACTGCCCAGAAGTATTAGGCAATAAAATGAATATTGGCTGGGACTGAGATATATTTGGTCAATGAATCAGAATGGGAAAAAAAGCAACAAAGAATCTGTTTATCAGGCACTTGCAAGATTTCTCCAGACCTTTTTTGAATAAGAGGCTAAGCCAAATTGAAAATGGTCCAGAAGTAGAACAGTTCCTAGTCCCCAATGTTGGAAATTGAATTTGTGGGAGAATATGTAGCAGGAAGTAAGAGAACAGTCACTGGTCATCTCTTCCTTTTAGGACATCAATTAACTTCCCAGATTTTGCGTAATAAAAACTGTTTTCTAAAATACAGGTTATAGACTTGCAAAGTTTTATTTTCGGATACAATTATATGATGTGGGAAGACCTACCCACTGTGGGCGGCATCATTCCCTGGGTAGGAGAATCTAGGATTGTTTAAGTGTGTAAAGGGTATAGAGCATGAGTAAGCATGCATGTGTTTGCTATCTCTGCTCTTTACAGTGGATTGGATTAGTTGCTTCACATTCCGGCTCTGATTCCTGGAACTGATAGAGTATAATCTGGAATTGGGAGTTGAGTAAATACTTTCTCTCTAAAGTTTCTCTTGTTAGGTTCCTTTTAAATCACAGCTAAAAATGAAAGTTGGATAGCAGCCCTGCTAAGTCATTAACATCAATTTTAATACTTCATCTAAAAGAATGTTCTAGAACTAACCTTATGGTCTTTCCACTGATCATCAGGCCATCAGGGAGGCACTTGTATTTCTCTGTTCATATTCTACTTTTGCTATTTTCAAGACTCATTTCCATAATCTTACAAAAATCATGACTCTAATTTTCCCTTTAATTTAATTTGAGGAAGGCAAGTTAAAGATGAGCACATATCACTATCAAGTAAACTAGACAAGTACCAAGATTGATGTTGGTTGAAAGAGTTTTTTCACAAAGACTTCAGCATGTGCTACTACCTGTTACAATCCTCTGTGGTGGAACTCTATATCATTGCCTGTACTGACTGAACTGGGAACAGTTGCAATTTTGTCGACATAAAATATTTGAAGGACAATTTCCTTGATTCAACAGAGCCTTATAGAATACTCATTGGGAAATGTACGGAAACTTGTAACATTTGTAATAGAGGATACCAAAGTGAATTTAAGTGATTTTAAAAATCTTAATTCACCAAGAAGTTTGAGTTTTTCATTCAGATTTACTGAATAAGAATTATATATAATTAAAACTTAATAATATTTGCTAGAGAAATCCAGTATGACTTTTCATTCTCCCACATTGTATATTTTTAGGGTCCAGGATTGAAGCATATGAAATGATCTCAGAATTACTTTCTCAGAGTTTAGACAAAGAATATGTAAGGATTTTCTTCAAATGCCAGTTTATATTTAGTTCAGTAAACCTATTGAAGGTGCTGCATTTTATAGTTTTAATTAAATACATAATTAAACATGGTGTCATTACAGTTGGTCCTTGTATATCTTTTATAGGAAAAACTAACTTCTTCCACACTATTGAACATCCATTAGCATCAATATGATGAACAATGATGATTTTTTGTGTTCTTTTAATTTTACACATAATTGAAGTCAACAACAGCGTGACTTCCAACCTATTTGTGTATCTGCATTGATGTACCTTTGAGGTAGCTCTCCTACCTACTCTCTTTTATCTTCTGTAGTAGAATGCTTGATGACTTAAACACAATGCCTCTTTCTGGATTTTAACATGAACATACTCATTCAGATAACACTCAACCATTCTGTCTGTGTGGCCTGACGTGGAGTCCTCAAAAATGGCAGGACTGAAGAGGATACTAGAAAGAAAATTCAATATGAACCAAGGGATTTAAATTTGAAGCTTGGTTCTGCTTCTGAGTAAAAGAAATGTCTTGAGTTTTCCAAAGATTTTTCAAGTCCTGAGTTTTCAGAATAAAATATTGAGTGAAATTTCCAAGAAATGTTTTGGGTCACTGGTAATGTAGTGATGTTGTCCTCTGAGACAAAGGAACAGCAAAGCTAGACACAAAACAGGTGGAAGGAGTGTCCTATACCTGAGAACAGAGTGCATTCCACTCATGGAGGTACCCACTGCCTTTGCTTGAGTCCTGTAAATGTGGGAAGGAAAACAAATTATGCACCCAGTGCTAAGTCACAGTGAGCTGTATGTTTAAGCTATGTTCCCCTTTAAAAGGTGGGTCTTGCCACCTTGTCTCTTCCTTTCTCTCTCTCTTTCTGCTTTTCTGCCTGTCTCTCTGTATCTGCCTATCTCTTTTGCCATTTCTGTCCCCTGAGGCCTGTCTCTCCCCTGCTCTTCCCTCCGCCCCATTTCCCACACACTTTCCTGCAATGAAAAACCTCTCCAAAGGTTTTGGGATAAAGAGAAAACTCCTGCATTGCTGGTGGGAATGCAAGCTGGTACAGCTCCTTTGGATATCAGTATGGTCATTTCTCAGAAAATTAAGAAACAACCTTCCTCAAGATCCAGCAATACCACTTTTGGGTATATATCCAAAGGATGTTCAATCGTGCCACAAGGACATGTGCTCAACTATGTTCTTAGCAGCATTGTTTTTGATAGCTGGAACCTAGAAACAAACTAAATGCCCCATCAAACGAAGAATGGATACAAAAAATGTGGTACATTTATACAATGGAGTACTTCCTACAGAGCAAAAAAAAAAAAATACTGACATCTTGAAATTTGTAGGCCAATGGATGGAACTAGAAAACATCGTATTGAGGTAACCCAGACACAGAAAGACAGTTATCACTATACTCACTCATAAGTGGTTATTAAATGTAAAGCAAAGAAAACCAGCCTACAAATCACAATCACAGAGAACCTAGACAACAATGAAGAGTCTAAGAGAGACATATAGGGATCTAATCTACATGGGAAGTAGAAAAAGACAAGATCTCCAGAGTAAATTGGGAGCATGGGGACATTGGGAGGGGGTTGAAGAGGAGGGGAGAGGCAAGGAGGGGAGCAGAAAATAATATAGAGCTCAATAAAATCAATTTTAAAAAAACCTCTATACCTGAGCACTATAACATTGTGTCTTTCTCCCATGTGCTGCTTTTTTGGATATTTCATTTATATTTTTTAAGTCAATGCATTTTACTAAACAATGGCATCTGCACTTTTTAAAGAAAACAAACAAATTATCTTTTTATGTTTTACATACCAATCCCCATTCCCATTCCTTCCCATTTTCCCATTCCCTCCACCCCTCCCCATCCACTCCTCAGAGAGGGTAAGGCGCATTGCTTTGAGGAAGGTCCAAGGTCCTCCCTCCTATATCTAGGCTGAGCAAGGTATCCATTCAAAGAGATAAGTTCCCCAAAAGCCAGTTCATGCAGTAGGGATAAATCCTGATGCCATTGCCACTGATCCCGCAGACTGCTCCAGCGATACAGTTGCCACCCACATTCAGAGGGTCTAGTTTGGCCTTATTCTGGTTCCTTCCCTGTCCGTCTGGGGTTGATGAGCCCTCATTAGCTCAGGGAAACTGTCTCAGTTTTCATCATAGTCTTGACCTCTTTGCTCATAGTCTCACGCTTCTCACTCTTAAGCTGTACTTTGGGAGCTCAGCCCAGTGCTCTCCTGTGGGTCTCTGCCTCTGTTTCCATCAGTTGCTGGATGATGGTAAAAAAATGAAGTACAGAACTAAACAGAGAATTCTCAACAAAAGAATCTCAAATGGTCAAAAGACACTTAAGCAAATGATCAATATCCTTAGCCATTAGGAAAATGTAAATCAAAACAACTCTGGGTTATCATCTTACACCTGTCAGAATGACTAAGATCAAAAAACACCAAAGATAGTTTATGCTGGAGAGGAGGTTGTGAACTAAGGGGAACACTCCTCAGTTTCTGGTGGGAATGCAAACTTGTACAAGTACCTTGGAAATCAGTATGGCAGTTTCTCAGAAGATCAACTTACCTCAGGACCCAGCAAAACCACTCTTCGGCATATACCCAATGGATGCTCTATCATACTACAAGGACATTTGTTCAGCTGTGTTTATAGCAGCATTATTTGTAATAGCCAGAACCTGGAAACAACCTATATGTCCCTCAGCTAAAGAATGGATAAAGAAAATGTGGTACATTTGCACAATGGAGTTCCACTCAACAGTAAAAAAACAATGACATCTTGAAATTTGCATGCAAATGGATGGAACTAGAAAAAAAACATCCTGAGTGAGTTAACCCAGACCTAGAAAGATGAGCAAGTCATGTACTCACTCATAAGTGGATACTAGCTGTAAGCCAAAGAATAATGCTTTTTTTTTTTAATTGCAACAGTGGCGACCGTGACGAAATGACAAAAGTGAGTGTCTGTAGCAGGCAGATGAAATTCTGGTGCCATCCTGGGACCACAGGTATGATCAACAAGAAGCTCATTTTGGGTGTGACTCTAACACTGAAGCAGCATTCACAGGGCCTGAGCAGGTCTGCACCCGGTCCTCTTTGCATGTATCCTACCTTCCAGTTAAGTGTTTTATAGGATTCCTGAGTATGTGAATGAGTAGATCTCTGATTCTTATGCCTTCTATTGGGGTCCTCAGCTTCTGCCGATTTGTCCTGGTCAACTTCCATGTCATAGTTTTGTTTTATTGAATTATATTTGATTTTGTTATATTTTAACTTTATCTCTTAGAAACCTGTTCTTTTCATAGATAGGCAGAAAGGGAGTATATCTGGATTGGAGGGTAGATGGGGAGGAATTGGGAAGAGTAGAGGAAGGGGAAAACATAATTAGGATGCATTTACTATGTGAGAAAAGAATCTATTTTCAATAAATTGAAAAAAAACAGGTTAAGCGATTGATGTAGCTAAACTTCAGACTTGTTGACTTAAAATTTTAAAAGAGATAAATATAAATTATCTAGGAGCAAACACAGGAGAGGCAAACACATGTGCATCTAGCATGAAATGTGTGGTATGTAACAATTATAGGTGAGAAAACTGTGTCCTGGAAACACTAGAAGAAGTTCAGAATTTCTTTTCTATCATCCACTCAAAGCTCACAATGGGATATGCATTCAAGGATAAGTAATATTTAAGCCTGATAGTGATATTTCTTGACCACGTGCTTCACAAGTTTCAAACTTCATGCTTCTCTTTTATGTTCCTGACACCCTTTCTTTTTTATCTGGACCAAATAGAAAATACAGCTCATGCAGTTAATTCTAAACATCAGAATAGTGTAATATATTTTAGTATATGAACATCCCAAATGCTTTGTGACACAAATAATTCAAGTAAAATAAAAATGAATTACATGTTTTAAAGCTTCAGAGGAAAGTCAAATATGATGAGGCTTATTCTATTTTTATTTTTATATATGGAAACAGCAGACACTTGTCATGCAGAGGAGGGTCACTGAATGACAAGTATAAAGAGCACTAATGTCTTCCATAGCATAGTATTTTTGTTGTTGTTGTTTTCGTTTTCCTTCCTTCCTTCCTTCCTTCCTCCCTCCCTCCCTTCCTTCTTTCCTTCTTTTTTCTTTTTTTTTGTTTATTTAGAGCAAACACTCCCTTTCTTGGGTCACCAGTTTCTGCATCTAACATAGTCAAAGAGATGGTTAACAGACGGCCTGTGGACAGTTCTACAGCTCTTATGCCATATGCTCTATGTAATTCAGGATGATATTTGTAACTTAAAGATAATTATGCTCAACATGTAAGTAATTATTTTATTCATCTTGTGTTGAGCACATATACAGCACATAGAGTTCAGTACTTATATTTTCTCTATAAGTCTGGAGACAATCTCACATTCAAGGGTGGAAACTGAGGTTCAGATTCAAAGTCGTTTTTTTTTTTCTGAATTGTATAGTTAATAAATGAGAAATTCAGGATTTAATTTATCTTCCTTCAAACCTCTTCTACTTTGAACACTCTTAGGCATTCCCTGAATAGTCCTTTGATATGTGAAACGAATTGTTAGTGGACAATGATAAAGCAGACACATATGAAACGAGATCATAAATAATACTAAAAGAATGATGGTTGAGATGTAATTATAAATTTTCACTAGTTTAGGTATTAATGAAAGGCATTTTTATCCTTTTGCAAAATCATTGACGTTATTCTGTTTTTAGAGTGGGGTTTCAAGGTTTTCTGGCTAAGGAAATTGATGTCAGAATTTCCAATAACCACTTGATTGTGTGATGGATGACCTGTTCAAGCACTGATATGTACTTTCCAGTAAGTTTATAATCACATTCAGCCCTCATTCCACTGTACGTATCACATAGATTTTAGCTGAGATTCCTCCAAAAGTGCTGCCCTGTCATTCTTTGCAGTTAAGTTGAAGGGGAAAGCTGTAAGTCTCACTAAAGCGTGACATTTTCAAGCATATATTCATGATATATATTTTTTCACATTTTTCCTTGAACACTTAACAGGTCAGTAGGTACAATATTGTGGACTCAGAGGACTTTAGTATAATGCAAGTGATTTAGAAGGCAGATTGATACCTGTACTTGTGAATTGGGAAACAGGCAATAAGAAAAATGACAATGTAGCAGGATTATGCTTCTTATTTTAAAATATTTTTATTTTATTATTCTTATGTTTGTTAACATGCACTTTCCCAAATGCACATTTTTTATTCAGATACCCTATTTCTTTTAATCTAGAAATTTTGGGTAATATATTTTGATTATGTTTTTTTCTTTCCTAAACTCTCTCCATATTCTCCTAACTTTTCTCTCCCTGCGACTTAACGTCCTCTCTCTCAAAACAAAATAAAACAAGAATGAAAACAAACGAAAAGGAATGAGAGTAAAAATGCCAACCAAGATGAAACTAAAAGTACCCTACAAACAAACAATTACCCCTAAAAAACGAAACCAAAAACAAAATACCAAACAAACACACATAGAGTCCATTTTGTGTTGGCCAATTACTCCTGGGCATGAGACCTGTCCTGGCATGTGGTTGATACACCCAACAACATTCCATTGGAGGAAGCTGATTTTCCCTTTCCAGGCAGTTATTAATTGCAAACAGAATCTTTGTTAGTGTGAGACTTCGTGAACACCTTAGAACTTCAGTCCGAGGACCTCCTCTGACTTGAACCTGTGCAAGTTGTGTGTGTACTGCCACACTTTCTGTAAGTTCATATGCACATGAATCCTGTTGGGTCTGGAAGAATTGTTCCATGGAGTAATCTACCATGTCTAACTCTTACTTTCTTTCTGCCTTCTCTTCCCCATATATCCCTGAGCCTTGAGTAGCAGCGAAGAGGTTTGTGTTGAAGACTTTGTTTTTGGTACTGAGTGCTCCAAAGTCTCTCACACTGTGAGCATTGTAGAGTTGGGGATATTTGTGCATTGATTACCTTCTACTTTTCTCTGATGATAGCTGAGTGATTCACTGATCTACAGGTACAAAAATAGTCAATAAGAATAATTTTATTGCTATCTTCCTTTAACAGAATAATAATAGTTTGTTTCTCTTAAGCCTATGACATATCTAATCTCAGGTTCTTGGCCAATTATCAGGGTCAGGTGTGAACTCCTTCTCATGGAATCCAAAAAAAAAATATCCTCATAAAGTCAATAAAGGACTTGTTACTCCTAAGACATTTATGCCAGGAATGTATCAGTATATTTTGCAGGGAGGTGGTTGTTGTAGGTCTCCGGGTTTGTAACTGGTTGGTATTAATAATTAGCATTTTCTTCCCTAAGCATGACTAGTACCTTCCAGTACCATGGATACTTTTCTGTAGGGGTGAAGCTTTTTGTGGGGCACCAGCTCATCTTTTTTATGTTTGATGACATAAGTAAATCCTTGGCCTGTGATGTCTGGTGGGGAATGGGACATGGGAACCCTTTGGACAATGACTCACATAGAATTAAACTATTCCTGGCTCTGGATGTTTCATTTGGTGGCAAAAGGTGTCTAGTTGGGGCTTTGTCTCCACTGTTACTTAGTGATACCATTTAGATTTTTTTTCATACACACACACACACATACACACACACACACACACACACACACACATATATGGAAGCTTCTAAAGAAGTAGGTTTCCATATGATTTGTCAAAGGTCTTTGGTGTTCGTTGTCCCTCATATTTTCTGATTTACCCTGTTCTCTTATTCTCCTCTACATTTAATTAAATAAAGTAACTTTGTGTGTCACAGATCTTTGAAATGCATGAGTCTCATTTCCTTTCTAACTGAAACAGTCTATGCATGGAAATGTCTTGAAAGAGAACAGAAAGTGCCTTGAAGCACAAGAGAAAGCATTTTCTATTTCCCAGTTTTGTCTTCTCCGCCAGCACAAAGCAGTCACAACCCTGCTACCCAAGATCTTTCCTGTGCTCAGAGGAGGACAAGGATCAGAGGCATCAGTCACGTGACAGAGTAGCACTGTCAACACCAAGAATACTGATAATGGTATCTTGTGTAGTGTTGTATAGTTGATTATGAATAAGAGACTTTGGCATGTAGAAATTGTCTGGGTAGCGTTTGTGTGACTTTTCTTGTGGAGATATTAAGAAACATTTTTTTCTTCCCAGTAGGGCATCAATGGAATATAAAATGAACCAGTCTGGCAAAGTCTAGCTTAGTGAATTAGTAAGTTTATTGGGGTTACTTTCAGGAGCATGAATGACTCAAAGGCAGTAAAGTCCAGCCCAATATGAATGATGCCTCCTAAAAGCTCTATTATGGAACTTCTGGAACAACTTGCAGAAGCTCAGCCACTCAGCATGTCTCCTCTCTCCAGCAGCTATGGTTTCATGCCACAGTCTTCTGTTGCCTCCTTTTATGAATACTATTTATATAATAACAGCTAATACTGATTTTAGTATCAATAATTTAATTGAGAAGGCCACTCACTCCCACTGTCTTGCACATATTTGGGTACTTTTAGAGTCTGCCAAAATAACTGAGTAATTTTAACTATGGGGAGCCAAGAAAGCTCTGAGTGAACGTGTGTTGTTGATATGTGCACTGTCACTTTAAGAATGCAAGGCCTCAGATCCATGGGGATGACAAAGCCCTTCCATATATAGAATAAATCAGGATTAGAATTGGTGAAGTCTTCCTTCAGTCCAATTGCAAGTATTGACAGTGTGTGCAAATACGAGTGTTTACAGAGGATTGATCAATGTGTGTAAAAACTATCAACTGAGTTTCCTCCTCCTGGATGTTTTCATATAGACTTCATGTAAAGATACATCCTACTGAGACTCACTAACTTCCCTTCATGTTCTGAATCTAATAAATAAACTGAGGTTCTGAGGATATATGTTGTTGTATAGCTGGTGCCACTCAATCAAATTATGTAGGAACCACTCACTGGAACTCAGATTCTCCGTGCCTGTCTATCTTCTCTTCATTTCTTTCCTGATCCAATCAAGTTTCCAGAACCAAGCTGTACTGAATGCAGTATATAACAAAGAACAATAAAGTCTGAAATCCTTCAGTATTTATACACACAAACACACACACATATGCATGAACACATATGCAGCAAACATTGTTTTGAAAAAAACCATGTTTTGAAAGAAAACAAGGATGGATATATATGAGGATTTGTAGGGAAGAAAGGGAAAAAACCCTAATTATATTATTATATTGCAATTTCAAAAATAAAAATATTCAATACTCATTATCTGCTATTTTGTAGAAAATTGTGCAGCTGTTACACTTATGATTGGTTTGATGGTATTTTGTGAACATTATACATACTGATACATCACGTGCGGTTTTTCTATCTATTTCTGGTACTGACAATCTTGAGGGTGCTTGGATGGCGGATCAAGGAAAGATAAATGCCACAAAACATGTTTATGTAATTAATTTGTTTGTAAAATGATTATAATTCAGTTGTACAATAGCCAAGAGGCAAAATCTTCCATCTTAGAAAACAGGGGTAACCAATAATCTATCTAAGATGTTCCAAAAAACAACTTGTCTTGGTTTTTATAGACAGGACAAAATTTGGTGGTTTCTTATTAAATACCATCCAGGTACCATAAACACATAGACAGGCAAAAAGACAGACAATTGGCTTATCAGGAATTTTAGTATCATCTTAACCTCTAACCTCATTTTTGATAAGTGCTCTTCAATGTTTGTATGAGAAAAATTTTCTTTCCTCAGTGTGGTCTGTGACCAAAATTCTCCCTTGTTCCTGAAATGCCCGTGCTACTTACATAATTGATTTGTATTTTGCTCTAGTTAGCAAAAATGGGTGTCTGATATTTGTCCTCACTGGTATGTCAGGCCTGTTCAGTGTGAATGTCTGATATACAGCCCTTGCTGTGCAACAGACAACAGCCTCAGATTTAGAAAGTATTTTTGCTTTCATGCTTTGGAAAATATTAAAAATCTTACTCTAATACCCTCTAGAAATGAATATAAAACATCATGTTTTTGGCAGGGAATTTGAGTCCCTTTGGAGGACATTAACATAGTGAGAGTAGTGGTCCTGTTTCTGACCCGAGATTTGTGGCCAAAACCTCAGCTCTCTGCCACCTTGAGTGTGTTTCTGAGTAATTCACACTTGAACTGCGCAGTCTGCCATGGAAAAGGTAGTGAGTACATTGGGGAGCCTGGAAAGAACAGTTTAAACAACTGACTTCACTTTGGGGGTTCTTAGAAAAAAGATCATGAGCTCCATAACCTTGGTGACGTTGTTACACTTTCCACCTTCCCCCAACCACGTTTGTATATGAGATTGTGCATAGCAGCATGGCCTCTTGTTTCCCAGGAGACATCAGCCTTGTCACAGAAGGAAACAAGACATCGTTGTTCAATTCCCACGAATCTGAAGACATTTCTGTCTCGCTTTGTAGGCGAGCTTTAGCTCAGCCAGGGAAAGGGGAACCTGGCAATGTTTTGTAAGCTGGCATCTCGATATCCCCCTGTCGCTGCGTAGGGCAGAGCCCTACAAATCGTTTTGAATACTACAAATGCAATCTAAGTGAAAACTGCCACTTTCAGTCCCCATAGAATTCAAGTGTCTCTGTCTTAATAGACTAACACTCATTCTGCTACCCAGTGATGCCACATAAATATACAAATAATGAGTTCCTTTGACGCTAGGAGATGCTTAGCTTTTACTGTTATGGATGTTGAGCACCATGATTTCCCTGTGGGCGCTGGGCTGGGAACAATTGTTTTCTTTCTCTTCTATCCTTCTACAGAGCTTGGCCTTTGTGCTTGCTGTACCCTCCTTTATTCCCATGATTTTGCTTTGACATGTTTTTTTTTTTAATTTTTGTTTTTTGCTTTTAGACAGGGTCTCACATGTCATGCACTGGCCTCAAACTTGCTGATAACCTTGATCTTCTAAACTGCCTGAGAGCTGGGTTTGCAGCCACCACACCCTGTTCATGCACGGTTGGAACGGCTTCCTGATTTCCAGAATGCACACTGCCAACAAGTTACATCCCTGCTCTCTGCTCCAACTTTCTCATGGACATTTTTATCATCATTTGATATCTTAGTTTTCTTCCATTATTAGGATGTACACATTCATGTCAAATTTGATTTGATCAGTTTTTGTGTGTATCCTAAGAACACTTCTAAATTTCAATTTGAGGTAGCTATGCATCCTCTATAAAGCTCTACATTTTTAATATTTTAAAGATTTATTTTGTTTTCTCTGTGTAAGTGTTTTTGCCAGCATATATGTACATGTACCACATATGTTTGGAGGTCAGAGGAGGTCATCTGATCGCCTAGAATTGGAGTTGTGATAGTCGGGAGCCTCCATGTAGGTAGTGTGAACTGAACTCAATCCCTCTGCAATATCAGCCAGAGCCATCATTGGAGCCCAAAACTTGTCTTTTTAAAATTGACATCTCTGAGTGTCGGGGAATTTCTGTGACAGCAGCCGTGTCCTCACAAGCTGGCTTTACAGCCTCAACATTCAGAGATGTTTCCTCCTGCCTTTCTGGAAGCGTCAGTCTAGCCTGTGGGTTGAGGTGAACACTTTGCAATGCTCTGGATTTCCAAAGGTAAATGTGTAAATGACGAAGCAGGCTTTCGTTCCTGCCCGCGTTCATCATCCTCCTGTTTGTAGCCTCCTGCTCCCTGCTGCGTGTGTTACCTCAGCAGTTTGCTTCTTTAGTGTTCCTTTACTGCTGAGAGCTATTGCGTTGCGCGTCGGTAAAAACATTTTTTAAACCAATTTGGGTTTCGCTCTCATGGATAACATTGTCATTGTGTGTAGCACACAAGCACGGCGTGCACATATGTTTTCATTTGTCTTAGGTAAACAGCTGCTTGTAGAATAGCTGGGATACATCGGGAGGTATCTTTTACATCTGAAGGAGCTGCCAAGCTGTTCTCTAAAGGTGCCATTTTAAGTCTGAAAGTGTTGCCAGGTGCTAGAGAGATGGCTCAGCAATTCTTGATTCTTTGGCAGAGAATGTGAACCAGTTTCTCAGCACCCATGTGGGGCTGCTCAAAACTGCTTCTAGCTCCTGTACTAGGACACTGCAAGCCCTCTTCTAGCCTCTTGTAGGCAGTGTACTCACACGCATGCCTATACACGTAATATGCATATATATATATATATATACATATATATATATATATATGTATATATATATATATATAATTTGAAAAACACAATTTTAAAAGTGTTACAAGAAAGGTATGAAAATACTCTAAAATGTATTTAGCATTTTCAGGGGTGTTTATGCACTTCTGCCTTTAAATATTATTAGAAATATTGAGTGTTTTTATTTGTGCTCATTTAACATTTCTGTATTCTTTGGCGGATCATTTATTCAAATAATTGGATCATTTTAGAATGTTTTTATTTTGTCTTTGTCTTGACTGTGATGTCATTTTAAATAATTTGTGCCAAAGATTTGTCGTCAATGCATTCAGAAGTATTCTTCAAGTCTGTAACTGACATTTTAATATTATTACTGCTCCTCTCCGTTTGTTAAGATCAGAATTGTCACTTCAAAAACACTTCCTCGGGAAATGTTCCCATCAAAGTACGTGATGAAAACATGAGGACCCTAGTCTAGAACCCCCGGACTCACATAAGTACACTAGAGTGGATTGGTGGGTACACACTTGTACTCTCTGTTCAAGGAAGGCTAAGACAGGCAAATCCCGAGAGCTCACTAGCTAAGCTAGCTTGCTTAACGAGCTTCAGGTAAATGATAGACCATGTTTCAAAATGATAGACAGTGTTTGAGAAAGAACATCCCAGGATGACCTCTGGCTTAGACATGTGCCCATATACATGTGTATATGCAGACACACAAACATACAAACATGCACACACATAGATTAGAAAGAAGACTGTGTAGTACAACTCTTTCCCCAGTGTTGTTCGTAAACTAATTATGTATTCATTATGAGGACTCTTTCCTATTTTTATGAGGGGTTATAGTTTGAGTGTAATTTTTAAATGATTTAGTCTGTTTTCAGTCTTATCATCTATTTTTGTTCATTGTTAAGGCTGTAAATAAGGATCTCCATGTTATTTTCTGCATGTGTTCGCCTTTTTCACATTTGATGTGACGAGTCATCTTCCCTTGCATTTCTTTCCTACTTGCCTTGAATTACAGTTGGCCACATTCATGTGGACTCATTTCTACTTTCATCTACTGAAGCACATGTTAGTGTCAATTTTAGTAGTATAGACTTGAAATTAGGTATGCTACACTGTAAAATGTTTTCTTTGTTCTTTTTCCTAAGTCATTTGTATTTCTTTATCAATTTTGAAGTTAACTTGCTGATTTTATCAAGAGAAAATAAAATATGGTTAGAGTTTATTATCATATCCGCAGACCTGACACTGGGACAGCCGTATGCCTTCTAATCCTCTTGTGTGCAGTGGCATTTTATTTGTATTTTAATAAATAAAGCTTGCCTGAAGATCAGAGACTAAAATAGTTCCACTGGCCAGCCTTACAGACCAGGCAGTGGTAACATACACCTTTAATATCAGATAGTAGACACTGTAGTTGCCATAGAAACTGGGTAGTACGTGCTTTTAATTTCATTGGTGCACACCTTTGATCCCACCCAGCCCCAGAGAAGAATATAAAATGGGAAGAAACAGCTCTCAGACACAGTCTCATCTGAGATTTCTGGAGACAGGATCAGCATTTTAGACTGAGGTCGAGGTAAGAGTCAGTGGCTGACTGCTCTGCTTTTTCAAATCTTCAGGTTAAACTCCAATTTCTCTCTCTGAGTTTTTATTAATCACGCTTCACTTGTGTAGCAACATCCTAATTCTTCATTCTTAGTGTTTTTTTGCAGTTGCAATGTCTCATATTTCACTTGCTGATATCCTATGAAGAGTTCCGCATTTCTCCTTTGTATTTCTCATTACGGTTATAGTGAGTAAAGCTTGTTTTGTCCGTAATAACTGTTGCCTTTAAAGCTCTAGGAAACTTACTTATTGTGATAAATTTTTTCAAGTTACATAGAATCAATTTTCTTGTGCTGTGTTTTGTTTCAAGAGGAACTCACCATGTAGCTCTTTTATTACTGCTGGACCAAACGTACAGCCCACCACGCCAGTGTTTCCAGTACAGCCTACCACGCCAGTGTTTCCAGTACAGCCTACCACGCCAGTGTTTCGAGTTCTGGGATTTAAATTTGAGCTAGGGACACTACATCTGACTTATATTATTTATTTTATGTTAATAATTGTGTTTGAGATGAAAGTGTTAATTTTCCTTTTGGATCTATGTTTCAATTTCTTTTCCTTGACTTTTAGCATTGTGAAGTACCTCCAATACTATGTTATACAGAAGTTTTTAAGGCAAGTATTTCCAACTATTAATATTTCCATTATTAAGGTCTTAATAATCTTAGGTCGGTAGACAATGTTCAGGTTATTATCAATTTCAACTAGGTTATTTCATAGTTTTTCAGGATGTCATTTACTCGATTTGAGAAATGTTCTCTCTCTTATTCTTTGAGTAATTGACTGCCATTGCTTTTGCCTCGTAGTTTTTGCTTCATCTTTAAGAGTGGCATGGTTTTATTCTTTGCTTCCAGATTGGTCTGTTTATGATTTTCAGTTTTCATTGATGGGCCAAATCTTTGTTTGTGATATGTTTCCCTTTTAAGTGTACTTAAAAACTTTTCTGATCAGCGCACAAAAAGTAGATGCATTTAAGGGGTACCACATGATGTTTTGATACACAGTCAACTCAAATCTGACTAAGTATGTTTACTCCTAGAATATTCATAATTTATTTATGATGAAACTGCAAAAACATCTATTTATTTGAACAAACAATCCATTTATGGTAACTCTAGTCATGCTATGTGTAACAGGAACTTGGTCACAACTGTTCTGTACCATGCTGCCGTGCCTGCTCTCCAACATCCCCATCTACCCAGGCAGTTTCTGCTGATCACTGTTGAACTCTTCAGTTGTAAATAATTTCAGATTTGACATACAGATGAATATGCCGTTGTAATTTTTTTAATTTTGTTTTTTGAGACAAGGTTTTTCTGTGTTGCTCTTGCTCTCCTGGAATTCCCTCTGTAAACCAGGCTGGCTTTTGATCTCATAGAGATCTGTCTGCCTCTGCTTTCAGAGTGCTGGGATTAAAGGTGTTGCCATCACCACTCCATTAGTATGACATGCTTATCTATTCTCTTTTGTTGACCTCTATATACTTGGCTACTTTTAAAATATTCTTAGCTCCTACTGTAATGACCCATGTAGAAAACTGAGATTGCATTGTGACGTCATCGGAACTGTAGGTGTTGTGAATGATTCCGAGGTAATTTTGTGCTTCATTCAGAAAACCCGTGCTTTTTCTTTACCGTTGCTTTTCCTACTTTGTAGTCTTGTGAACTGTGGCTTCTTCATCAGCGGTAGTGCGACAGCCTAGAGTACAGTAGACCACCAAGCTTTTGCCAGGATAAACTGATATGAAATAGTTGATGAGAGCAACTTTTTACAGCTATTTATATCCTTTGTTCACTTCCTCATATCTAAAATGGTTTTAAAATATATTTTATCAATTATTTTAATTGGTTTTCTGTGCATGGAGATTTTACAACTTCTTGACTCTCTTGTCAAAACCAGGTACTTTTTCCTAGATTTACATCTGTTGCTGTGCTAAAATATCTGGGTAAAAAGTAACTTAGGGAAGAATTATTATTTTTTTAGCTCAAATTCCATATTCAAGCTCATCACTATGGGATAGTCGAGGCAGCAGGAACTTAAACCAGTTCATTTCATCACCTCCAGGGTCAAGAGTAGATGTGAATGAATACATGGACACTACCTCTGCTCAGCCTCATCTTGGCACATTCATAGTCCAGGACCTTCAAAACCTGGGAATGGCACCACCCAGCACATTTCTTTCCACATCAATTAGAATAACCATGACAGTCCCCTACAGGCATGTTCACAAGTCAACCTGATCTAGAGAATCATTGATTGAGATTCTATTCCCAGGTGATTCTAGATTGGGCCAAGTCAACCATTAAAACTCACCCATTATACCCGTTCTTTGGTTTTTAATTGCACCCAATAACAAACCCACTGTAACAAGAAAATGATGTGAGCACAAGTTCTTAGCCTAGTGAATAACCCAGCTCAGCAACACAGTGCACCCTAGCATCCTAGGTCGAGCCTTGCTCGTTCATCATCCCAACCACAAGTCTCAGTAGGCTCTGTGGTCCTCTGTAACTCTCCATCAACACATTAGAGGCTTTTGTTGTTATTGTTTTGGTTTTACTGCCTATTACTAGGTGCTAACACATCAAAATACATATTCTACTCAAAGTGTATCACTTTGACATCATGGTTAAATTTAAGAGAAAGGGAAAAAAACCTCTAAATTTTATTGGAATTGTACATTTCAACGTCTGAATCCTTAAATATCACATATTATTAAATCCGTATTAACTTTGTCTTCAGCTTACTACATATTGGGAAGAGACCCAAAGGAAGACAGCTTAACTCTGAAGTGTTCTTTTGCAGGGGCAACTTGGGAATGATAGGAAACATACTGACTGAGGCATTGTTCCTAGGGAACTCCATTCCTGGAAGCACTGAGCAAGGTGACAGGCATTGATGATCCATGTAGCAGGCTTCAAAGGTTTCCACTCCCGTCACTTTCTGCTTTTATTCTGTTTTTCTTACTAAGGTGAGGACATTGATTTTCCTTTTCCAAAATCTGTTCCCAATTTATTCATCTTAGCCTTAGGGACTGAGATGCAGCTTGCTGTCAAGTGCTCAGGTAGTAACAGGTCTTCTTAGTCCGGCTGCTCAGTAAGTGGGACTCTGAGACTAAGCAAAGGTTTTTGTGAAGAACTGAATTTCACTTTGTCGAGATCATATCCTTCAAGTCAATGCGGTTCCCTCTGAGTTCTCTCTGGCCGTGTCTCCTACATCTGATAGAAAGTGGAGGTGCCTCAAGCTTCCTTCCATTTAGAAGAGAGAGCTGCCTGCTGAAACTGGACCTTTCTTAGGCTGATCCCTTTGACATTTTTGGACAGAATCTTTATCCATGATCTAGATGAAAAAAAAAATCCTACCGTGTGTTTTGTGATTTTTATCTTGAGAACCATGTGAAGCAGAAATGTAGCTAACCTACTTAGAGCAAAATTGCACCATCTGCACATCCAGACATGACACTGCCCATATACACAACAGATAGACAATGCATTGTAATGAAAATTTCAGAACTGTAACAGAGAGTGTAGAATTTCCTTTCTTTTCATCATTACTAAAGCATACGAAAGTTCTGATTTTTATACACAAGAGTAACTTAACAATAGTAGCTTTCAGATGATTTATGGCCTCAAGGTCAACAACCCAAGAGGACCTATATACATAGAATAAAATGAGAGTACTGATTCTGGGACCATATAATATACGAGAGCTAATGGAGGCTATACCAGTCAGCAAAGAAAACGCTGTGTCAGCGAAAGGGATTTTCCTACTGTGCCCTGAAAGAGCCCGGATTTCACCGTTACACCACACTTTCTGATAAACAGTCTAAAAATCAAGTTGCAAAGGCATTTCTTTCCCATTCTCAGCTCTCCATGCTTAAGGAGATTGCTGTTTTCTCTTGAATAATCCCAAGAGAGAAAAAAAAGTTAAACAATTTAAATTAAAACATACAGTTTCAAAATCATTCACTTTAAAAAATATTTCCATTGTATGAGTAATTAATATACCAGAATGAATTTGGTTTTATCCTCACTATTTGACAACTGAGCTCACTCTATTCAAAGGCAATTCTTTTATATTAGATGTCCTACTGATAAAAGAATGTTCAACAAAGATGCATAAACTGAAAACTAAACGTAAAGCCATTTGAGTTTCTTCTGACACTGTGAGATGAATTAAGGAGTTCTCATTATGAATTGGAGAAATACAAATATGGCAATTTTTATATTAAAGTTGCCACATAACTCTTAGACATGCACACTTTGTATACTGATGACTGACAACAATTACCGTTTTCATTTTCTTCTCATTATTTTGTGTTTTGTCTTTTGGAAACAATTGTCTTTTTACTGTTTTTATTGTTTGTTTGTTTGAATGTCATGAATCACTTGGTATTTCTATGGTTGAAGCAAAGTACTTTATGCTTGATTTTTTTTCTTGTTTCAGCTTCTCTGTTTTACAATGGATTTGAGGGAGTGGTGTGTCACAGGGTTTGTAAGGACTTAATTAGCAGACCGTATATTTCCCACATACAGAGGTACGTCTGGCCTCTCCTTTGCGAGCATTACCCCTTTCGCTAAGCAATCAGAAGCCCACCTAGCATCAGAATGGGACTGCATGCTAAAATTGCTGTTCTTGGTGGGGAGGAGAAATGTAGCTAAGGAAGCCATAAAAAGCAATCAGAGGTCATTTTGCATTTAGCATACATAGCACACAGCATGGCAGAAACAGGGTTTTCAATATAAGTTTGTACTTTTAGTTAACTGAAAGTCCTCTTCTATTGTCTTCCCTCCAGCCACATTCTCATAGAGTTCTACTAATATGTGTACTTCATTAACATAGTGGTGATAAATATAACATCACATTTTTTTTTTTTGCTGCGAATACAGTAACCTTGTAGCAGATCATGGTTTTCAATTACAACAGTAAGTAATTTGAATTTTAAAAGCTTATATTTCCAGTATGGAGGCTTACACACACACACACACACACACACACACACACACACACACACACACACACAGTACCACAACCACCTTTTCCATAACCACACTGGCAACATACCTTCCGGGAGATGATCCAAAAAGCTGTCATCAGTTTGACCATGCAGTCTATTGCAACTTTCTTTTTAAAGGTTCGCTGTCTAGAAGTCTCAGGAATAAGTATGGGATTTTCAGAAGTGATATAATTTTCAACTCAAACTGAAAGTTGGTGGACTGCATCCTATAGTTACCAGGGAGGGAAAGTAAGGTACAAATTATGCTATAGTGAAATCACAGTGTTAAACAGATGTAGAAATTAAGCATAATTAATACACACCATAGTCATGCAATGGCTTTTCACAGGTGGTATTCAACTGGTAAAAAATAATTAATGGAGTATATCAAGGAAGTTAGGGCAAGGGACCTGGAAGCAGACAGATGTTTATTGACAGCTTAGGTTAGCCTTGATTAGTCATGTGGTCTGGAAAAAGTTCCCAGACCATTTGCAGCTGGACTCCTCTAGTATTATAATTTAAAGGGCTCTGCATGCGTCGTAAACTCAATGTTCATTAGTCATCTTCTGTGTCTACAAAGACCTTCCAGCACACGTATTCGCTTAAGACTGCTGTATGGAACTGCTCACTAAGCCCTGCTGCCACACTTGACCTCACATGTCAAAGACAGCCTGAAACCACCTTGCAATCAGTCACACAAGTCAGAAGAAACCCCTCTCTTCTGTCCCTTCGACTAATTACCAAGGGCAAAGATTCTCAGCCTTCAGTAATCACTCAACGCTCTGCCTCCTCCTCATATTGATCATTGACTTCCACCTTAGGTGGGCTTTTCTTCTCCATTATTTGAAATTTGGATTCTTATTTTTTTTTCAAGAGAGTTCACTGCCTCATTTTCTTGTCCTCAAAGCCATCGGCCCCTCCCTAATGCATGCCATTGTAAGGCCACGGCTTTGCTGGAACTCTTCTGTGATTTTCCAGGGCCTGGAAACTGAAGTTTATTTGTGTGGCAGAGAACAGTGACCTTAGCTGGCCCTGTCATTCATCGTACGTCATTTCACTTTCTCCGTGAATCATGTGTCCTGCTGAAGTTCATCCTGTTTCCAAATGTTATTTTCTGTAGCTTTCCCTCTTTGCCGACATTCATGTTCTAGGATAAATGCGCGTACTCTCTCTAGCTCAATTTCTCTCTCTCTCTCTCTCTCTCTCTCTCTCTCTCTCTCTCTCTCTCTCTCTCTCATCCATTATAGATTCTTATTCTTCATATATGACCTTAAGTATCTTCAATCTAACAGTATTTTTGTCTGTACATCTGGGAAGATTTTCAAGTTTTGTGTTCCAGAAGCATCTTGCACACAGGTTCTTACATCATCTGTGAGATTCTATCCTTTGATATACAACAAGGTTCTGGAGGACACCCTGAATGCATCCTACATCTGATCCTAAGTATGGCACGCAGTGACTGACACACAGGTGACAACCAGCAAATTGTCACAAACACTTGGAGCATCAGAAAAATCTGCAAAGCTTTTCTTTTCCTCTTTCTCCGTCCCCTCTCTCTGTGCCTTTCTTTTAATCTTTTGAAAGAGACCCATTGTAGCACACACAGGCAGGACACAAACTCACTGAGCAGCCAAAGGTTTCCTTGAGATTTCATCTTCTTGCCTCTGCTTCCCAAGCACAGGTATAACTGACCATTTCTGGTATTACAAACCTTTGCCATCATGCCAGGTTCTCCTTACCCCCTCTTAAACTCTTGATATGGAAGGAAAAAAGAGAATAGCTTGTGTTGTAGCTTCCTAGGCAATATGCAGTCTTATTAAGGAGATGAAACTCATTAAACATATGTGCTTAATGCATTATATATATTCTTGGAAAAAATTAAGTGGTTTCGCCTGACATGTGACGCAATTGTGGTCTAATTTGATGAACAAAATCCCCTCTGTTTTGAGATAGGATATTGCTCAAGCCATCTTCAGATATCTGGTGTTTGCTAAGCATTAGGGTTGTTCCACATCCAGCAGCAGCTAGGAATGGGGAGAGCATGAAGTAAGTTGGACTCCTTTGTACAAAGCTTCTTCAGAGAGTAGTAAACCTTGTGTCAGGTTCGGGGAAAATAGTAAACTCTCAAAGATATAGTGGGCTTGAATCATTGACTGGGTCAGCTGGTGATATTGACATTCTTTATGAATTGTAAATCAGGCAAAGATGAAGAGTCACCTTAAAAGACATATAATCATTTTTCCAAAGCAGAACCATGTTATTATAATGACATTGTGGTAATGAGTACAAGGTTGTAACCACCATTCATGAAGGTTCCTACTGGAGCAGAAAGGCACATAAATGTCACAATATTTTCTAGACCAGTGCTAGAGTAGTCATTTTAAATGAGTTTCTGTCTTCAGTGAGTTTTTTTTATCTAACAGCTCTGCAGAAGAGAATCCACATTTACAGAAATATTCATGTATTGTTGCCAAGTATAACATCGGATTTCAATGACATACTAATCACTAGTGCGTTTATGCCAGATTTACTCAAATTATAACTATCATTTGGCCCCTGAAGTTGATACTATTGACTGTGGCCGTAAGTATGAAATCTCTAGTGTCAGGCTGGCTAGGGCTGAACTGAGACAAATGTTAGAACTTGCAGTTTCCCATCACTTCTTATTCTCCTTCTCCTGGTTGGTGAAGCTGTTGTATAATATTATATCAAGTCTGAGAAAATGAATTGTCAGACTAGTTGCGATCATGCCTTTGATATAGCACAAGCACAGTGAGGTTCACTGTGATAAAACAAGCCCAGCGAAGTTCACTTTCACATGAGGATTCTTCCTCAGTGGGGTATAGTGCAACTATCAATCTGATTCTAATTCACCTTTTATTTTTGTTAAGACTTCCCTTTAACCTTTCCATTTGCTCTCAAAATATATAAAATTATTTTGGCTGTTCTGAATTTTTTGCTTTTCCATAGGAAGTTGAGTATTGTTCTTTCAAGGTCTGTGAAGAATTTTGCTGGGATCTTGCTGGGCATTGCATTGAATCTGTAGAGAGCTTTTGGTAAGATTGCCATTTTTACTATGTTAATTCTGCCTACCCAAGAGCATGGGAGATCTTTCCTCTTTCTGGTGTCGTCTTCAATTTCTTTCTTCAAAGATATAGAGTTCTTGTTATTCAGGTCTTCCACTTGTTTGGTTAGAGTTACTACAAGATATTTTCGGTTATTTGTGGCTATTGTGAAGGGTGATGCTTCTCGGATTTCTTTCTAAGCCCATTTATCACCTGTATAAAGGAGGGCTACTGAATTTTTGAAGTAGTCTTGCATTTTACTACATTACTGAAGGTATTTATGAGTTGTAGGAGTTTCTTGGTAGAATTTTTGGGATCACTTTTGTGAACTATCATAGCATCAGCAATTAGTAAGAGTTTGACTTCTTCTTTTCCAATTTGTATCCCCTTGATCTCTTTTTGTTGTTTCTTGAGGTTCTCCAGTTAGAACCTCAAGTACTATATTAAATATATATGGAGAGAGTGGCAACTTTGTCGTGTTCCTGCTTTCTGTGGGATCACTTTGAGTCAATAAAAAAAAACTTCTGAAGGCATTACAATCCCTGACTTCAAGCTCTACTACAGAGCTACGGTACTGAAAACAGTTGGGTGTTGGCATAAAAACAGACAGAAGGACCAATGGAATCAAATTGAAGACCTGGATATCAATCCACACACCTACGAACACCTGATTTTTGACGAAGAAGCAAAAAATGTAAAATGGAAAAGTAGAAAGCATATTTAACAAATGGTGCTGGCATAACTGGATATCAACATGTAGTAGAATGAAAATATATTCTCTCTTAGTATTCAGGCAGTGCAAAGCTGCTGAAGCCAGCACAGCCTGGATAGTCAAGACTGGTGTGGGGGGGTGCCAGAATTGAGACACGGAGGCTTCTTTTCGGGTGGAAGAACAACAACCTTTATTTTGTCCAGCAACCTTTTATACCTCTACTCTTTCTGTGGAGATCCACCGGCCAGAAAGAACACAAACATCCTTGTCAATTACAGACTCCAAGGAAGTTCTGCTGTCAGTCAGCGGGAGTGAGGGCAGCTGGATCACAACACAAAGCAATCCAGTATGAAGAACAGATTCCCAAAGCCAGCCAGAGCACGAGAATCAGTTCCTGCTCCCATTGGTCCCACAAGTAGAATAGACCAAACCAACACAACTGTCGCACACATATATGGGACCACATAGGTCAAATCCATTTCTACTTTTTAAGATTAATTTCTTTCAGACTTAGTAAAACTCTCTTAAGTTTATTTATTATGCATTTTCATATCTTACTACCTAACTTCATTTTAGTAATGAACAATATTTTATTATTTGGATATAGTCTTGGTTATTTCTCAAGTCATTTTCTGATGGACATCTTGCTTTCTTTTTAGTTTAGGGATTTCTGAATAGAAATCAATGTATTTTGGTAAGTTTTTGTGTAAGATTTTCAGTTCTCTTGAGAAACTACTTCTAAGGGATATTTTACAATCATGCATAAGTACACAGCCTATATAAGTCACATGACACACTGCCAAAAGGTTTGCTAAAGGGACTACAACAATTAGTCTTCTCATCATCAACAAGGGAGAGAATCTGTGCTCTGCATCTTAGCATTACATCATCAGAGCTGTGAATTCTCCTGATCCTACTAAGCAGGCAATGGCTTCTCATTCTCTCTTACACTGCTTCCTCACAATGGCCCCTGATACTTAATATTATTTTAATATGTTTAGCTTGATACCTGTGCATTTTCCTCTGTCCTTGGGAAAATGTCTATTCAAGCCATTTCCCTACATGTCATCTAGGTGGTTCAGTGATCCGCTGTAGTAATGTTTCTAGGACAGCTCTTTGAAACACGTAAACCATGATGATGCCTTAACAATGTATAATTTTCAGAACATATAAAGCTGACAATAGAGGATGAGGTAAAGTTCTTCATACACGGAACACTAATTACTATGAGAATTATCCTCTCAGGCAAAGTCAAAGATACCAAACAATGAGTAACTAATAACTGTGCTGTCAGTGAGGACAGAATCAAATCAGATGTCCTAAAATTTTATCATCTTATGATCCAACTCAGATTTCTGGATGCTAAAAGGAAACACTAAAGATTCTTTCTTGGATTCTTTATTAATTGGGGAGACTGAGCCTACAATAGAGGAAATCAAGGGAGCAAGATTTATAGTGCTGAATATTGAATAAAAGGAAGGCATGCAAGAGAAACAACCAAAAATATCCAGAATATTCCTGAACCATTGATTTGAATCTTGTGGCTGTAATAAAAATAATTTCAGTCAAAACTGGACCAAATATCATAAACAAGGAGAGAAACAGAAATATATCAAGGAAAGCTTTCATACTACATATCTGCCAACATACCTTATATGAATATGCCAACATGAATTATCTGAACTTTGACACATTGAAGATGTGACGTATAACTTCCATATATATATATGTGTATATATAATTTTATGTATAATTATATTATTATTTTCTATTTTTTCTCTTTCCTAGATCTTCCTAATTGTGGGAACACCTCAGAGCTTAAGCATTGCCAGAGCATAAATGATGATGATGATATATATTAGCATTCCAGGTACTAGGAAATCTTTGGTCAGCTAGAGATGTAATGGCAATAACAAAATTACAACTCTAGGAGAAACTTGTCTCTAGCTGCCTTCTTTAAACTCCGAAACATGGACAATGAGACACTCCTCAGAACAGCGGCTGAATGTGTTTGAGATGGCGTGTCTCAGGAGGATTCCAAGTGTCACACGAAGAGATACGCTGCGCAACTATGATGATAAGAAACATCTCCATCTACAGAAGGAAGTAAACTACAGGATCCGGAAACAGCACTTTGACATACTTTAGTCATTTTATGGGAATGAATGATGGTAGATACCTGAAGATAGCACTGTTTGAAGGAGGACATGGGATAAACTGAAGAGGAAGGCCCAAAATATGCTGGATAGACAGCATAAAAGAAGATCGTGGAACCTTGGGTATGACAATACCACAAGCATCTAGGACTGCGCAGGATAGGAACAACTGGAGTACTGCCAAGAATGGGTTGCTCATGGACGCTTAAGCATTGCCGGTTTATATATATAAAATTTTCTCCTTTCTCTTTCTTCCTGATTGTGGGAACACCTCAGAGCTTTATGCAGACATAAATAATAAGGTAGGCATCGAGGTGGTTTGCAGTGTTTATGCATCAAAAGAAATGATGCAGTGAACCGCTTCCTCAGCAAAAGTTGCTTCTTTTGACAGGGCAATCATTTTCATTGTGTGAAAATTTCTTAACAATAGCTAATTTACAGAGGTATCGCCTCACGGAAAAGCTAACAGCTGATTCTGCTTCTAAAACCCAGCTTACTTTTGCAAGGATATCTTGCATTTTCCAAGGCAATTATTAACTGACTTAAAAGGGTTTCCCTTTTCTTTTGTAAAACCTATTTACCTATTTTTAGATTACTTATTCTTGAAATTCATATGAGATTGGTTCATTCTCCTTCTTGTAAAACTTAAACTACTAATTTTGTTAAATTGATTGAATACATTTTAATGAATATCCATATCATGATTAAGCTCATGTTTCATGGCATCGAAATTATTCTGTAATTTCCTTAATAGCACAATATTGAAGATTTTCAAGTTGTTTTGATTTTCCCATGGTTCAAAAGTTACATGTTAGCATTGTGACCAAGGATGTAAAGACACAAACTCTAGAGCTATTATTCTACTGAAATTTTTTGTCCTAACAACATCTGCTTTTTTTTCTTTATTACTGTGTGTCTGTCTACTCTTCCCCTAAAAGAATAAATGAAAATGTGATTTGATGTAAATAAATGAGAATTACATTATATAGTATGTGTAATGTGTATAGAGCTTACATGCACATTTTCAAACAGCAAATATTTTATTGTTGCAATGCTTTTATGCAAGTGTATATATATATATGTGTGTGTGTGTGTATCTACAGGTGTGTTCATATATATTTATACATATTTACCACAGATAGAGAAAAATAAGAAAAATGTTATTTTGTGTTTTAGAGGGACACTGCTAATATTTTATTCATTTAGATTGTTTTCATGTTGATATTTATATAAATTCGTAATGATTCTATTATTCATTTCAAGATACTGTGTCTCTCACACTTCAATAACTGTTTAAGCATCTTGAGTTGTGGTATTACATGTTGTACCTTCACAGAACTGTGATTTAAATATTAATGAATAATTTTTGATTGGCATTGTCTTCATCTAAAATCCCATAAAGATGTTTTTTGTAACCATAAATTTCTCATGGGAAGAAGTGAGTCTTCTCCCCTGTTTATGTTGGTGAGCTTTAAAACCCTGCACTTGCCATTTTATTCTTTGGTGTCTTTTACTATGTTCTCATCAAGGGGTTTTTCTATTCCTCTACTTTAAGATTTATTTTTCTACTTACTGGTAATTTGAATATATATCTCAGGAGCCTCAACATTGCTTTCTGCTACAAAAAAACCCACCTTCAAATGTTTGTCTTTCAGCCCCCTCTGCATTATCCTGTCCAACTAGAACTACTGATTCTTTAATTAGACCAACATTCATGTGGATGTACAATACTAACACCTACAAACCACCTCTATCTTCCACTATCATAACCTTCACATCTAAGTTAAAATAAACATCAAATCCTTTGCCCTATAGTGTGTGCTCCCTCTTCAACATTTCTTTGTGTATGCATGCATGCATGCCTGAGTGTATTTATGTGTCTCACATGTGTAGAAGCCTGTGCAAGCCAGAAGAAGGCATTAGATCAAGTGGGACTGCAGTTACAGATGGTTGTGAACTACCAGGTGGGTTCCGTGGAATGAAACTGAATCCTCTGCAAAAGCAACAAGTGTGTTTTATCACTGAGCCATGTCTCCAAGTCCCCTTTCCCATTTTTTATTCTCTCTGTGGTAGTTTCCATTTATGTCTGTAAAAGTCACTCACATGATGTCACTGCCTTCCTTAAATACTCTTTTAAAATAAAATAGATTAATATTCTGTTGCTGAGTTTATTTCATCTTATCTGATGATGTTATTCAATTCCTTTACTGATCATGATTATGTTCCAGGGCTATTGTCTATCCTTTAACAGCAGCAGACTCAGGGACTTCATGTTCTTTATATATTCAAACTCCCAAATATGGGCATGATGGTATTCATGAGAAACACTCATATAAGAGTCTTTATAACTGTAGAGTTATAAAGAAACTATATTTCCCATGTTAGTAAGGTTTTCATGTATTTATCTAATATTCATATTTGTTCACTTTCTCTTTTTTTCAATCAGAATAATATACTATGGAAACTGATTTAGTTTTAATCAATATATTATCAGTATGTACAAGAGAGCCCGATGCATAAGCTAAAGTTTACTGATGAACACTTGATGATATGAATAGTCACACCTAATTTTGAACTTGCTGGTGATTAGGGAGAACATGCTATGAAATGTGCTAACAATGAAATCTGCCTTTGACAACATAAGGGTGGTTTTGAAATTGTTTTAATGATAGAGTAGATATCTTTATATAATTCTGTTACATTTCCTTTTCAGCTAACCTAAACTGGAAGAAACAGTCTTTCAACCTGACAATAGCAAGTGTATGAAACAGAAGCAGAATTCCCAATGCTGTTGTAAAGAAAGCAACAAGTACAAGAATTTGATTTCTTCCATTATTTTAAGCTTTACAGTGTAATGTTGAGTGTGAAAATATAATTTAAAAATCTTTCTTGAGTGCTAAAACAGGAATACATTGCTAGTTTAGTTTACTCCATAATTCTAACTATGAAAATCAATAAACAAAACATGTATAGAACTTATTAATATATTAGATGTTTACTAATGCGTGTGTCTTCTCCTATACCTTCTCATCTCCCACATACTGGAGACCGAATCTGTCATTCATTTTGTTGCATTATAGTGTACCTTATTGTGTATTGTTATCATAAATGCAATTTGTTTGTGGTCAGATCACAGGGAATATGATATGATACTGAATGAAGCATGAAAATTACATCTATGATGCTGCATTTACTGAGCTTTATTTTAGAAATATGTAAGTGTCAGCTTTGTGTGAAGTGGATGGAGGCTATAAAATTAACCAAAACATGGTGACTCTCAGCCTTTCCTAACACAATTATGATTTAAACACTGTTGAGAGTGGATGGCGTGGTCTTGTACTGATTTTAGTGATTTTATTTTTAATGTACAATTTCAAATACACTTTCCACCTTTATTGAAATGTAACCTTCTATAACCAAGAAAAGAACTCTGTGTGTAGAAAAAATAATAAGAACAAGAAGTGATATTTTTCTAGTGTTAAAATTTAATCAAATTGTATCATTTCTTTGAGTGGCAATTATTGTTGTAGATTATAGTTCACTTTGCAACTTGCAAATGAAGTGAACCAATGAAAAGCACTCCAAATAGAGACTTATATATAAGGTATTTTGTGTAATAAAGTATATACCATATATATATATGATATATATAATTATTACTGTTATTATTGGAAGACATAATTATTTTTAAGAACCACTCACTTGTCAAGATAATTTTTGCATTACATAGAACAGAATATTTTGAGGTAAAATAAAAATCCTAATAAAGTAATTCTGTTTTTATTATTTTATTAAAGTTAGATTTTGAATTTTTCTTCTTAACTCTATTTTCTTTTGTTTCCGATGATAAAGCTTTTTATATGCCATTTACTGCTAAAGACTTATTTTAGGACATTTTAAAAGTATTTATTCAACATCAACATTCTGTTAATATCTTTACATTTTGTTTAATAATTTTGTGAGAGGATAGTTATATGATAAAAAAAGCAAAATTAATGCTCCTGTCTTTGTGATATCCATGGTTTATGCAAAGAAACTAATCAACAGTTACTAGGAACATGTCTTAATAACAAGCTAGAAAAGATTTTCCTGGTGCAGTGATGTACACATGAAAATTCAAATCAAGTGAACAAGATGATTGAGACACAGTCTCAATCCATGGTCATATAAAAAAGAGCCTGGGGATAATGAGTATCTATGATCTGGAATAATTATGGTGATAGCAGTTGAATGAGAACTTTTGATTTTGGAACCAGGATATGATATTGTAATCAGAGACCACACTTTCATTTTCTGGCTGCATATTTCTATCTAGCTCTTCCATCTTAAATTAACCCATTTCTATTATTTTGTCTTTTACCGTGAGGCTCGTGGTTTGCTACTTCTCACTTCTGGGACAGTTACATGGCTTCTGCCGGACTCTACCTTCTTTCTTCCTGTATTCAGTTTAGTTTTCCCACTTCACTATATTCTGCTCTGCCATAGGCCAAAGGAGATTCTTTATTAATCAATGGTACTAAAACATATTCACAGCATTCAGAGAGGAATCACACATTATCTCCCCTTTTCTATCTAAATAAAAAAGAAGATTTTTAACTATAACATAGTAAAATTACATAAAACAGAATTCTGGCAAGAATTACAGTTACAATATTTCTTTGTGAGTCTAAAGTTTCTTATTTACTATCACAATTAAAAAACTATAAATATCTGTCTTTAAGTCCATAAAAGACCCCAGAAGGATATTTGAAAGACTGTTTTGCCTATATTGGCAGTTTGTCAGTCATTTTCTTCTTGTCCTGCATAATATCTGGCAATTTCTTCTGTGATGCAGGAACTCTAAAGGACTGTCTTACCTTTTCTTGACAAGTTTAGCAGTCATTTTTCTGTGAGTCCTGCATTCCAGTTTATACAATATATCATCAGGAAGTCCAGGCAAGAGCAGTTTCTTGCCCAAATGTATAGAAAACTACCTAAGGTGCCTGTTTGACGTCCATACTTGTCTTGAAGTAGATAGGTACTGCCAGAAGCAAAGATGTCTCATTGTTGAGAAAAGTCTAAGTTCTTAAAGTCTTTTAAATGTCATACTTTGTAGGCCTCTAAAAGGTTGGAAGAATACCTATCTATCTGAAATATATCTCTGCACATTTAGAAAAACTAACATGACTGTAAATTTGACTATTAGAGATGACTATTAATCTATGATTTTTAATTATACATTACATTTCTAAATGAGCTGTATAAACATAATACCTTAAACAAGAGTAGAAATACATATATATGGTCAATATATTTAAGTTCAATTTGGTATACAGGCATACACATGTGTAAAACAATGAACATAAATTTGTATGTATCAATAGACAAAAATCTATACTAATACAAAGTATTTATCTTTATATAATGACCCTCTTATTCTTTTAACTTTGCATGTATCATTAATTACTATAAGTTTATAGTTCTTTTGGAATACCTCTAGTCTTAGTTCCTTGTCTTTTGATTTTCTCCACACAATATCCCAGAATGTGGCATCTTGATGCTCCAAGTGAGTAGAAGTAAAAAAAGGAATGATATCACATGTAAGGAAGAAAACACCAACAGTTTGTGCCAAGAGATGTTGTGTAGGAGTGCGTGTAGACTCTACCCACCACAACTTGATGATCTCCCAAAATAAATTCAAAGTTGAAAAAATAGTTTAACAAATTATGATGAAACCATGTGATCAAATGAAGCAACTTTTAGAAGCCTTGAAAATGCCCATAATTTATGTAAAAAAAAAAACAAAAGATAAATGTATACTATGGCATAAACTAATTTCTATGTTAATTTCTTCAATTAATTACATGCATGAACATGTCAGAATATGAAGTTTGCCTGGTGAAGTTCTGGGTTTATTCACTTGCTTTGTAGTATTTCAGTTCATATAAACTGCATTTATTATATGTGATTACATTTCTATAGTGTAGAAATTATATAAATCTATATATAATTTATAAATCATATAAATAAAATACCTCAGCTTTCCTATTGTAAAATCCTTCTCTTTGATTTCAGTATGGTGGAACACTAACTGAGAGGCTGATGCACAGGAATGAGCAAGCTTTCCACTTCTGTTTGTCAATGTCAAGAACAGCAGAGCAATCACAAGACACTTAGTAGCCTTTGACATCTCTGGCTACTGAGGTGAATTCACAGTTTTGCAGAGAGAAAACTGAGAGAGTGAACTGTGGGCTTTTCACCACCTACATGCGACCAGGGAGTTTCACTGCAGTGTAAATGGATTACGATATCACTAGTTGTTCTACATAATTCAACCCTATTACAAACTATGAGAACATCAAGCTCTATGCATTTAGCCTTTTACTAAAGTTCCTTGCTGTGTCTTGTGGCTGTACATACAAGAACATCTCAAAAAACATAGTGGTAATATCCATTTATTAAATCCCAAAGGTTAAAACTGATATGTTAAAAAAAGTCCATGATATTTTATGCATATCTAACTTAATATTTATAAAGAAACTTAACATTAAATATTATAGTTTCACACAAACTATGTTAGAATATTAAGTAAATTCGTTTTACACTATTATAAAACCAGCTTACTTTGTCATGTGCTTAGTACTATCAAGTTGTAAACTTATAGTTAAAATGAACTCAGGTGTGTGTGTGTGCGCGTTTGTGTGTGTGCGCGTTTGTGTGTGTGTGTGTGTGTGTGTGTGTGTGTGTGTGTGTGTGTAGATTCCCCTAGAATCCAAAAGGGGGCATTTGATTTGATACCTGAGAGTAGAAGTTTGTGTGTGTGTGTGTGTGTGTGTGTGTGTGTGTGTGTGTGTGTGTGTGTATAGATTCCCCTAGAATCCAAAAGGGGGCATTTGATTTGATACCTGAGAGTAGAAGTTAAAGGTGATGTGAACAGATCAACAATGATTCTGGGAACTGAACTCTGGTCAGCCATACCCCTATGGAACACTGATCTCTCTCTCTCTCTCTCTCTCTCTCTCTCTCTCTCTCTTTCACACACACACACACACACACACACTCATGATTAATAAATATAACTAAATTCGCTACCCTGTAACTTTTATTGTTATTTCTCTATGTTCATTCTGCTTCTGAGCAACAATTCTCTGTCAAACGGCTGGCTGTGCTGACCTGGCAGCAGCCGTGAGCAGTTGCTATTTACTCTGTCTCGTGGGTGCATCGAGGGATCAGACTCAGTGACTGACCCTTCATATCTGTGTTTGTGCAGGTACACTCTGCGGCATTTACACAACTGGATGATGTCCCAATGATAGATTTCTCAGAATGAGGTGTTGTCATTAATCTGAGCTTGATTCAAAATATTTTTTGTTACTTACTGCTCAGAAAACTTAGAAACCGATTGGAAAAAGGGTCAAGAAACAAAACCATGCTCTTCCTCACACACGTGCATGATTGCCTATTCATGTAGCTATCTCCCACCTACCTATTGCCATCTATCACCTACCTATCTATGTACCTTTCATCTACTTTTAAATTTACTAAATTTGGGAGTAAAATTGCTCCCCCTGCACACACACATGCGCACGCACACATGAATACACACATACACACACAACACAGAGAGATGCTCCTAATATTATTGGCACTTACTTTAAAGTTTGTTTTATTCCATTTTCCACTTAAGACCTTTCCTCAGACTGAAGAAATATTTATCCCTTTCCCTTTCATTGTCGTTGTCACCTCGACCAGCAAAGACGACACGACTCCGGAGTTCTTCTTGCACGCAGTTTTTATTCAGGACCCTTTTTACACAACGCTTCCCGTGCTTCTTCTCGCTTCTCTCCCAGGGCAAGCCCTTCCCAGCCCTTAAGTAGGCCTGGGCCACCAACCCTGGATTGCCACGTAGGCACTGTCCATGGGTCCACACACACACACACACACACACACACACAAGCCTCTTGCGATCATCGGATGATGCAAGAGCCTGACCATCACCAAATATGGGGTTGTTTACCCCGGAGAGCGCTAGCCTTCGGTGCGGCTCCACGCAGCTCTCCACATTTCATGATAACAAATGTGGGGCTGTTGGAAAGTAAAAGTTAGCACTATTCCCCTCTTCCATCTTTTCTGATGGAAAGGAAGAAACCTCTAAGCCTAATAGACAGAGTTTGTAAACAGCATTGACCTTAGGTTGTAAAATCTCAGATTACAGACCCCTTTTTTATTAGCTGGAGACATGCTTGCTCTGTGCATAGTTCAATGCACTGAAATTGTGGGTGATATTGTGCTTGGTGACTCTTTGGGGTGACAAAAGTTTTACTCAAAGAAATCCTTTACCTACAGTTTGACATTAAGATTCTATGCCTCTGCATTTGGGTGTGTAGCTTGGTCTTTTGTGGGGCCTCTAGCAGTGGAACCAAGACCTATCCTTTATACTTGATCTGGATCTTTGGAACCTATTCTCTATGATGGGACATCTTGCTCAGCCTTGAGGAAGTGGGGAGGAGCTTGGTCCTGACTTAACCTGATGCCATTCTTTGTTGACTACCATGGGAGGCCTCACCCCTTCTGAAGGGAGTAAAACAAGGAGTGATGGGGAGATAGAAGGGAGATAGGGGAGGAAACAGAAGGAGAGGAGGGAGGGGAAACTGTGGCTGGTATGTAAAATAAATAATTAATTAAGAAAAGAATTTATCATTTTTTCTTTTGACATTCTCAACTCAAATTAGTGTAAGGAAGGTCTGGTAAATGATAGATAAGAGGAAAAATTTTTGTCTGACTACCATGTAACACATTAAAAACATTATCAGTAATCTCTTTGATAAGGGTCATTAGCATTCATGTGAATATTGCTAAGTTATTTTCATTTGTACTGTAATAATGTGTTTGACCTTAAATGCTATTTAATGGTATAAAGAGTAGGTTTATGATTTCTTGCTTTTATTTTATTTCACTAATTCAGTTTAGTTTTTTCCCCATGTAATTATTTTGCTTAAAATTCTAACTAATATGAGCAAATTTATGATTTGAAAAATTCATTTTTATTAAATTTGGGTAATACTATTTAGTCATAATGTTGCAAAGGCTATAACTGAGGAAGGAGATGCATAGATGTGTTAAAATATATAAGTGATTTTGGACTTTTACCCAGATCTGAGAAAAATCGGATTACATATTGAGCTGCATGTGACCATCAGACAAGGTAGGGGATTATTGTGAAAATCCCCATTTTCCTCAAGAAGTTAAAAGGTATTGAAATTGGGTGCAATGGCTACTGAAATTTAATAACTAATATTTGCTGAGTGCTTAGGCTGGTATGGTATGACTCATCACTACGGCAACCACAAGACTGTTTTATGTAACTGCTCTCCAGAGGGTAATGAAAACACAGAGAAACCACATAATAAGAGTGAAATCAGGAATGAGAAGTCTATGTGTCACTTCCAGACTCAAAAAGGCAATTGTCATCTATAAGAACACGCCTAGCAGAGGGTCTTTGTTTTAAAAAAAAATGCATTTGTGGTTGAATGAAAGACTATCTGCACTGATGGAGTATGATTTTGTTAAGTTGCTAGATTGTGGTTTTTAGTTAGTCTTTGCCTATCATTCATAGGTGTGCACCATGGAACTAAGATATGCTAGACCTTCATAAAATACTGATAGAATTCTATAAATATTTGGAAAGGTTACTCATAAAAATAATTATATTTAAATCTTATATTGAGTATGTATCTGAGTGAATATAACAAAAGTGTATAGACCTTTTGTAGAGGCTTGTATGTCTGCTTCTAGCAGACATTATAAAAGGGGGCAAGAAACTTGATCAATAATAGATAGGACATTCCAATGAACAGATAATTGTCAAAATATGAAGGACAAGTGGCCACCAAACAGATAAAAAGAGGTCAACATTACTAGCCATCATATAAATATAAATTATAATTATGACGTGAGTCTATCTCACCTTAGTCAGAATAGGAACCATGAAAAAAACAAGAAATGCTGAAGAATTGCGAAGCAAGGGGAACCCTTAAGTATTATTATTAGCGTGAAAACTAGTCTGGCCAAAACTAAATATATAACCACCATATCACCCAATTATAGCATTGCTGGGTATTTACCCAGAGGACTCTAAGTCAAGCTCCCAAGATAATTGCACATCTACATGTATTATGGCATTATTCTTGGTAGCTAAATTACGGGATTAGCCCAGAAATACAGAAACAGACTTCCTGGCATATTGCCCCATTTTATTCAGGCATGAAGAGTAAATAAAATAATGTAGTTTGCAGAAAGATGATTGCAACTGAAGATTGTCAAAATGAATAAGCTAAGTTATAGTCAGAAAGATAAATGTTGTATGGTCCCTTCCACTTGTATCATATCTGTGGTATGTCATCAAAGTACATGAGAGGGTGCATAGTGTGCTGAGGGGATAAGAGGGACAAGATAGGATGGGGAACCATGGTCAACACATCTTATACTTTTATGAAAATGCCCTTAGGAATCTCAACTATATACAATGAATATAGAGCTAAAAACAATTCCATTACCCCTTTTAAATTTGTTCAGCTTTAAATTTTAAACAATTGTTCAGTATTTTTTACAAGAGAGAGGAGAAAACAGTAGTTCTAGTCATCTGTAAAGCCTAAGTTGTTTAGACATATTAAAAATTTATTTGGATCAACAGTAACTACCAATCTCTCTTCTTCAGTTTTTCCTATATCCACCACCATTTTCCTCTTTGAAGTTTATGTACTTTTAAAAACCCACTGAGTTCATTAAATACTACCAGCATGTGCATATTAGAAACTTAATAGCCTTTTAGTTGAACATAGATGTGGGACCACCACTGGAACACGACAGCCTATCAGGAGCTACAACTAAAACAACCGTTTCTCCTCCCAGCAGTCATTGGTTGCCAATATGGCCTCAGCTCTGGATGAGAATACATTATCCTGTCTTCAACTCATACTAGAATATCTTGACAACAGGAATGTCTTGATCTTATACAGCTTTTGTACCAGAGTCACAGCCACTGTAAATGCATGAGTACAATGCCCGTTCATATCTTAGAAATACTGTGTCCTACAGTATTTCCATCTCCTCTTCCAAGTCACCGGTCCTTGATGGAAAGGTATGTTATAGACATCCCGTTCAGAGCTAGGCACTCCACACCATTCTTCCCTGCAGAACTGAGCACTCCACACCAGCTCTTCCCTGTATTTTGAATAGTTGTGACTCTCTTCATTAATCTCCATCCATTGCACAAAGAAACTTCTCTGATGAGGTTTGAGAGCTGCACTAATCTACAGATGCAAAGGTGTATATTTAGACAGAAGTTTAATATTATTTCCTTTTTAGAATAGTAGTGGTCTTTTTTATTGATTTTTATTGAGTTCTACATTTTTCTCTGCTCTGTTCCCTGACTCCCCATTCCCTTTCAACCCAAAGTCCTCTCCCAAGGTCCCCATGCTCCCAATTTACTCAGGAGATCTTGTATTTTTCTAATACCCATGTAGATTAGATTTATGTATGTCTCTCTTAGGGTCCTCATTAAATAGGAAAATGAGCAGCTATGTTTATGGGAAGCCAAACTTAAAAACAATCTTAGGTATGGTGTACTTAAATTTCTCATTCGATTTCTTGTTGAATAGATGAAGGGATCAGTTAAACAGATGGAATTTTGTGAAGAAATGCATATAAAGTAGAAGCATAGCATATGCTATATTGTAATTATTACATTATTGATTTATTCTAGTTAAATGTCTTGTCCATGATTTTCACTGCATGAACCTACATTCTGATATTAATTATAGTAGCTCTGTCAGGCTAATAAAGAAAAATATAAAAAGATCTCTTGTAGACTGCGGTTTTAAAGAAGACCTTAAAGGTTGTGCAGGAGTGGAATTTGTAGATGTATTATAATGTTATTCCACAATGCAGCTTATTTGATCTAGTGGACTAGAGAACAATCGCCAACATTTATTGTCTTCTACTCTGTATGTTTTTAATTCTTTCACAATTAGGATAATAGAACCAACTGATGTATGCTTTCTTATCTGGTCGGATATACTCTACCTGCAGAAAAAAAAAAGTCTAAATATGTAACTGATGCTATTACACTCACGATCCCACAGAAGCTACTGTTACCTGTACAAGTTCAAACCAGTCCAAATTCTGGCATTGATTGGAGAGGAATTTACAATAAATTAGGAGCTTCAGGCAGTGGATAACACTAGAAGAGGGAGGATCATTATCCTCTGGGCAGGTGGTGACTGATACATTGCTCATGCTCCCATGGATGGTCCCACACCTTTGCTTGTATGAGCATAGCTAACTGGACTTAGTGATAATTAAAAAGAGAAGACATGACATTTTGAAGAGGATGGGTTAGAGGGGATTTGGAGAAACCAAAAGGGAAATGTGGGAATGGATATGAGTATATTTATCATAAACATATATGAAATAATAAAAAGGAAATAAAAGCTAACTCTAAACATAAAATATGTCAGATGAAACTGTCAATAGTTACAGAGACTTCTTCATGTAGATCTACAAGTGTCTCAGAGGTTTGATTTAGCATATTCTGGGTAAATAGCCAGCAGTAGTTTGTTAAGGACTGATGACTTTTAGTATACAATATGTATTGTTAAACTATAATAATTAAGATAAGTAATCATCTCCATAATTAAAATATTAAAATTATAAGAAAATAATGTATGTATTATTTTAGAGTTTTTGTTACATTATATATTCAATGTATAAATTATGAATAAATTAATTATTGAGTTCATTATTGATAAGTAACCACAGAACACCACAGATCAAGAACCTGAGTTCTATCTAGGGTTCTATTTTTCATTATTATAAAATATCACACATAAGTGAAGTTTCTATTGTTCCTTACTGAGAGATGAATGTATTTAATAAAAAATGTCTGATGATTGGATTCATGTACTAGATAAAACCCCAATTCACATTACTTGCCTTTTCCAATATCAAAAATACAGCTACAAATCCTATTCTAGTGATTAATTCCATAGGTGTCATTTTGAGTAAAAAAATGAGATAATAAGTATAAAACAGTTTTTCAGGCATAAAGAAATGTGTGTTTTCTTATGTGTGTTTGTGTCTGCTTATATGTGTGTATATTGTGTGTGTACACGTAGATATATGTGTATGTTTGTGTGCTGCCATGTGTTTCTGTTTGTGTGTGTGTGTATGTGTGTGTGTGTTTAGGGGTTATGTAATGATATACATTGATGCTTACTTTTCATAGATTTTCAAGACTAAACATTTCCTAGGGAAGTAAAGAAATCATGACATCACACTTAAGTGAAAAGATTGATAAAGTCATTACATTGGAAGACTTAAATCAGTTTAAAAACTTCTAAAATTTGTTCTGACTACCTGTGAACCCATGTAAAATATCTCTATTCACTATTTTTAAAAATATTCAGCATTATACCTTAGGAAAAATCATGTGAATTTAACCCTCTAAAATATGGCATTAATATGACATTGACCTCTAAAATTAGGTGTCAGAAAAACCTGATCATGGGTGTTTTCTGTTTGTGTACCTAACGGAAGCATCAGTACATGGATACAGGCATTGGTGAGAAAATGAGCAGCATTATCCATTCATTCATTATGAATGAAGAGAGAAATAGACAAGTAGAGATTATAAAGTGTAGATCACTCCAGGAATTGAATGTCTACACAGGGACTATGACTAATCTGTACAACCCGTTGGCTTTGTGCTTTGTAATTAGATGGGAAAATATCTGAGTCATGATTTTATTCCAAGAGTAGACTTGGATATAGATGCTATGCTCATCTGTTCTATGTACCAAACTGGTTGAAAACTTTGATGATGCGGGGGGGCTGGAAGGAATCTTTCTGTTGTGTTCCTAGAAAAAAAGAGATTTTGTTGGTTACACAGTGTGAAAGAAATGCAAAGGTTTTTGATATTTGGTATATACACAAACAAATCAGAAAAGGAAGCTATTTCACATATTAATATAATATGAACCTGAGTTTAAATGAAGAGGTTTATTATATTATCACAATGATTATATATGGAAACATGGTTAACTGTCAAGATTTACATGGTTTATTTCATAGTGAAAATAATGAACCATATTTCCATGTTATCATACATAGGAAACTTAGGAAAGAATGAGGGCCCACCATAGTGTGCTAGGTAAGTATATTGTTTATAAAACCAAAGCCAGACGTTAAATCCCGTCTATATATTTGTGTAGCTTTTTAGAATTACTTTTACCTTTGCAAAATTATAATCCCAGTTATAAATATTAATTGAAATAAAGATAATACCCCTTTAGAGGGTGAGAAGCTGTTTTGTGCCTCTTCTTACATCGTTCCTAACAGTTTATCTAGAATTTAAAAATATCTCTGAATGATCAAAACCAAACATTTTTTTTAACCATCATGACTCCTTTTCGAGAAGCCCTTTATTATTCACTGAGACTTACACCTGTTCAGCATTAAAACTTACAGTCATGACACTTGGGAGCAGTCTAGAACATTCTTTTATCAATCATATACATGGACAGAAAATTCCTTGAATTGTAAGGTAATCAATTTGGTTCACATTTCAAATCATCATGGCAACCATGCTGGTGTGGAACACACTGAACTATAGGCATGAAACTGTAAGTGGTAATCTTTGTGTTGTGTTCTATAGATGATGTCTTACCAAGATTCACTTTCACAGACGTTTCTCATCTGTGAGTCATTTTACAGATATGTACTACGTAGTTATAGAATAATATATAGGCATTTTATCATTCTTGCACTAAGTGATGTCTACTATACATTAGTGTGTATAAATAAACACACACTCACATATATGTTTACAAATGAAATAAAAATCTACTGAATGATATTGGATTGGGTCTGTCAATACACCAAACACAGAAAACAAAAAAAAATTATTCCAAATAAAATTGTAATTAAAGGAAGTGTGTCTAAGTGCTAATAATTCATTGATGTTACTTATTTTCAGCTGTGGGTTTGACTTTTTGTATTACAATTTTCCTTTAGCACTTAGCATGAGATTTCCATAAAATCTTACTTGTATGATGTGTGCCAAATTGAAAAAGTGTCTTATTTTCCAGGAAGACTTACAGAATTATAAATGCTTTAGAAAGGATAAGATCCAGGGCAATAGACTCTCATCTATAGCACAAGGAATATTCCATTTCTTAATGTAGTTAGTTTATGAATTTGATTTTAAGGCTACTGTTTATAAGCATTAATTTTATTATGCATGATTATAAAATACCCTTTGAAATAAAACTGTTTATCTTGGATTGTATTTGCATTTATTTTTAATAACCTAATTTTATCTTGACATGTAAAAATATTTAACTTCATGGAGGCTGGACATTTTGTATTCTTGGCTAAATAACAGCACAATGAAATCATATTTTATTAATGATCACATCCAGAAATATAGGAACCAGGGGATGCTTCTGGATCGATTGTGGTGATCAGATGGCAAAAAATGAATCAGCTTCTACATCAATACTGGCTGTTATCCAAAATGTACTGATTCTGAGAAGCAGTCAGTAGTTTTGGGAAGGAGAAATTTTTCACCTTTTTCAAATTCCAAAGTAAGAATCACACAGACTGTCAACCCTGATGACATGTTAACTTTGAGGAGGTAACTGTGCCTCCCAATATGACGTCTCTTAAGTTTCCTCTTGACAGATAACTGCCCGTGTCCTCGCTCACACCTGACCATCTCTCCTTTCATCTATTGGCGTGTACTGCCTGAGATTTCATCAGCTCCACCTTCTGATCTCCCCTCTGCAGAGACCCCTACACATCTGTATCACCCAGCTGCTGTCAAAATAAGGCTGCCTAACAAATCAGCCTGAACACAGAGACTATTGCTACAGGCATTTCCTTTCTGATGAGCCAGCTGTCTTGCTATTCTCCAAGAAGCCAGTCCTCCCCCTCCCCTTCCTTTGACTTCCACCACCTCTCCTAACTCTTCCCCTGTAGTCTGTGTGCATTTCCCTACAATGTATATTTATTGAAAAATAATTGTTGCCTGTTATCTGGAATAATATTTTGAATAAATTGATTAGCAGAATAAAGTATTCTAATAGCAATCCGACTGAATCATCTGCTTCTCTCCTGCTATTGCATCAATGTTCCTTGAGATTAATTACTTACTTTTATATCTTCAGGGCTCAGCAAAACACTCAGCATGTATATTGTGCTGGGTGATTAAAAGATGAATTAATAGATGAATGAATAATCTAATATGCTTTAGAGTTGGGAGAACTTTTATAGCTGAGTGTGCCTTGATGTTGTTTCAATGGTTTGTCTAAACCTAGAGGTACTCACACATTTGATAAAACAAACAATTATATAGCCTTTTATATGTGAACATAATTTTTAAAGGGAATCATACCAAAAGGTAAAATAAATGGCTAAAATACATATTTTATGGTGTAAAACTAAACTACACTTAGCAAAGACTGCATGTCGAGTTTGAATGTCAGTTTTGTCTTTACTGAAAATTCATTGCAGTATTCCAGCAGAGTGTTACTTTTCCTTTTTAATATCTCATTCTTCAGCTTCCTTTGCCCTTTTTGCTCAAATGCCAAAGAGTAGGGTGGTGGCCTGGCATGTGGAGACAGGCAAAATTCCCAATGTGCTTCTCTTCCTCTGTGACAACACTGGCTTTCTCCTTGAAGTAGACATTCTGGATGGTTATCACAGGTCCTATTAGCTTTGTGTCCAATTTGAGTTCGTAGGCAGAACTGTCTCCCTTCTTGGGAGCAAGTCTTCCAGCAGGGAGGTAGGACTTTGGGGCAGTATTCTTTCACGTGCTACATATCTGCCTGTAGTGATCCAGTGGGTTGGTTTCTCCCTCTTGATTCCACAGAGATGATGATGGTGATGTGGGCTGCTTTCTTATCAGTCACTAATTTTTTCAGACCAAAGCCCCTGCCAGCTTGGACATATGTTTGGTATCTCACTGTAGGGTAAATCACTATGGGCCCAATGGGTACAAATGCACAGAGAGGGACAGTGAGGTATGTTTTTGCCCACCTGGCCTTGTTTCTTCTCCTCTTGCATGTCCCCTGGTTTAACCAAGTGTCCACTTGCTGCTGTCAGTCCTTGAGGAAGTTAAGTTTCAGGTCATGCCATTCAGTTTGGGTGCCATGGCTGTTTCCTGTGTGAGAATGATAAAGCAGAAAGGGGGAGCATCATAAACCAGAAATACAGATTATGCATTGATTTCATCATGTTTGAGTGTTCAAACCTCTCTTACTAATGCACTTTTTTTCGTGCAGAGTATTCTCACTGCCTTGCAAATTTACAGTTTTCCGATCCTCAGGTAAATGCTAAATGTACTTGCACACACCACACACACAGATACACAGACAGACAGACAGACAGACAGACAGACAGACAGACAGACACACACACACACACACACACACACACACAAAGAGAGAGAGAGAGAGAGAGAGAGAGAGAGAGAGAGAGAGAGAGAGAGAAACACTGTGTGCATCCTGCTCAGGTCAGACTGTGGAAACATGATAAATGTTATATAGAATAATAAAATAAAGTTTCCCCCGAAAAGAACACTGGCTGGATTAGAGTCTCTACATTAGGAGCAGAGGAACTTATCAAAGAATAATCTGTTAGGCCCTTATGGTAATGTCCTTATGTATTGAAACCAAGGCCATACCCTCCACTTCTTAGAGACTGAGATATGAATACATGCCTCCTATGAACTTAGTTCTCAAATAATGGTTTGACAAAGTTTATACTTTAAGATTCACAATGTGAGGATTTTATATAGTTAGACAGGCATTGTGGGATAATTACAAATCATTTAAAGAGCAAGTATTAGATCATAACTAAATAATGTTTACATACTCTGTGCAGAACTGTGCAGGGTTCTTTGAGGATGAGAAGCAAAAGGTAGAACAGAAAGATAAGAGCTGTTTGTCAGTTACAAAGATAAAATCTTTGTGTTTGTCTCTGTGTGATGTGATGTGATGTGTGTGTGTCTGTCTCTCTGTCTGTGTATGTGTGTGTGTATGTGTGTTCATGGAGACCAGAAGTTGACACTCTCTTCATCTATATCGATCCATCTTATTTTTGAGATGACATATCACCAACTTAGCTTAACTCATTGTTCAGTGAGCTCCAAAAATCCACACCTCTTTCCCGAGCTCTGGCATTACAAGTGTGTTTATTATGCTCATCTTTTAACATGGTTATTTGGAACCCAAAACACAGGTTCTCACGTTTAGGTATCAAGCACTTTGATAACTAAGCCATTGGAATCTTCCTAACTCCAAAATATGTTCATAAGATTACCATGAGTCACAATAGAGATTTTTTTCCAGCTTAATACACTGAGAGTATTTTTTAAAAATATTTATTTATTTATTATGTATACAATACTCTGTCTGTGTGTCTGCCTGCAGGCCAGAAGAGGGCATGAGATCTCATTTCAGATGGTTGTGAGTCACCATGCGGCTGCTGGGAATTAAACTCAGGACCTTTGGAAGAGCAGGCAATGCTCTTAACCCCTGAGCCATCTCTCCAGGCCCCCTTTAAGACTTCTAATTGACTTTGGGGCTCTTGGTTGGGCTTTCACACAGAACTGTAATAGAAGGATAAATGAACCATACAGTTACCATTTGATGACTCACTTTCTGTTTTAAGAAAACCGAGGCCAAATAGACTCAGTTGCTTTGATTATACACTCATAATTCCGGTCACTTTTGTGATCCCATACACATGAAAAGTTCTTTTTATTGACAAGTGACCAACCACATCTGTACATCCTCAGATTCAACTCAAGATGACACTGTCTGTCCATGGGGGAGATCAAGACCTCAGGCACAAATATGTCCCTGTTTCAAACATCAGTGTAAATCAGAGCTTCTGGAACATTGAACTCATACGAATTAGGGACCCACTAGCCTGTCCTTGAATTTTCTTAGTTTGCTGGCACAGAACAGGGATATTAGTGGAATTATGACTATGCTTGGTCTTACAGTGCTATGCTTACTGTATTTATTTACAGGTTTGTTACAAAGGATACTTTAAAGAAAGCAAATTAGTGTCTATGTGAATTTTATATATGTGTGAGATGGCAACATATCTATGTAGTACACTCTCTGGAGTTGGGGAGCATCTCCTCAGCACAAAACCATATTCTTAGTCCCTTTCTTCTCTGTCTCCAGTATGCACTGGCTTTGAAGCCTCCAAACCCTGTTGTTGTGTTCAAATGTGGAGACACCATTGGATATGCACGAGTGTAGCATGAAAACTACAAAGAAACATAACTGGGGTCAGAATTCATTCCTCTTAGAGTATTTGGAATAGGGCAGGGTGTTTTCTGTTTTTTTCTTCCTTCCTTCCTTCCTTCCTTCCTTCCTTCCTTCCTTCCTTCCTTCCTTCCTTCCTTCCTTCCTTCCTTCCTTTCTTTCTTTCTTTCTTTCTTTCTTTCTTTCTTTCTTTCTTTCTTTCTTTCTTGTGTTTAAAGACAGGCTTTTGAGTTTTGGAGCCTGCCCTGGAGCTCACTCTGTAGACCAGGCTGGTCTTGAACTCACAGAGATTCGTCTGTCTCTGTCTCCCAAGTACTAGGAATAAAGGCATGCCCTACTACTGCTCAGCAGGATGCCTTTTTGAATGGGGGCCTTCTGGTTGATTATCAGCCAAGGAAGGCCAGAGAATTTCTCTCTCTTCAGCTTAAAAGCAAAAAGGTGAAGGGAGAGTAGAGTGTGTTTTGTTATTGCAAACTGTCAAAGGAAAGGCAAATTCTATTTCTGTGGACCTGCCGTCAGGTGAAAAGGGAGTCAGCGAAAGAAGGGGTGAAGGTCATAGAGAGAGATTTTGCTTTACTGAGGCCTGAAGCATCTGGCTTTGTAACAGAAGGATGTCTTTATCCTTTACCACTCTAAAACAATTCTTAAGCTGCTTTGGGAACTGAAAATCACCAAATAATTTTATTTTTTCTAATCATTCAGGAAATAACAATGTTATAGGATTTCTTAATATTAGCTAGGAAGTATGAAAGGAATTCAAATTATATGTGTGTACATACCTCTGTATGTATGTGTACATGTGTATGAGTTTGTGAGTATGTGTATACTTGTGTTTACATTCACATGTGTATATGTGTTATATGTACTCATGTGTAATATCGATTTACACATTTTCCTGAGAGGCACTACTTTTAACACTGCAGGATATAGACAGCAAATGACATATTCCTACCAGCAAAAGCATGGTGACAAATAAAGACTTTTTTCATTTATCTCCTTTCTGAATTTTGATAAAACACCATATCTCGCCCAGTGAGAAGCTCTCCTTGTCCATTGGAATGGAGCTTATGTGGTGGAAGTCAGTGGGGAGATGAAAATGGATATCTGGATTAAGGATAAGTCCAAACTATCTGAACAAAACAATTGCACCTATGAAATCTTTACTGAAGGTAGGAATGAGGCAATGGCGTGAATTTGAAGGGAAAAGATACCATTTGAAAACCACGAAGAAGCAGTTGAGTTGGTGCTGCTGTTATTGTTACTTTTCTGCTTACTCCCCCGGGGAGATCAGTGTAGTGGGCCTGAAGTGATGGAGAGAAGGCCGACTATGCCAAAACTTGCAAGACACTTACCATAAAGCTGTTGAAAACTACTGGCTGTTTACAGGTAGACACTTGGTATTTGTGGATTCTGTAGGCAACTGTGACTCCACAGGCAGAATGCTTGCTGTTCTGGTCTAAAAATGAGGGAAGACTGGCAATAGATGACGAGGATCAGTCGCTGAGGTCCTGTTGATTTCTGTATTTGCAGAGGGAAATGAAGTCTATCTGATAGTCTTCCTCGAGGAAGTAAGGACCCGTCTTTGATGTCTTAGTGGCTGTAAATTTTTAGGACTCAACTCTATCGATTTCCAAGTGTCTGTGTAGAAATGACTGATATCTGGCATTTATTGAAATGATTATTGAGAGGCATCACATTAATGTATCTGTGCAGAGCCTTGATAATTCTAATTAAAGTTTTCACATCAACAGTTTGTGATGTCACCTACCTAGACAAGCTTGCACAGCGCTCTGTGTGGGAAACTTTACTTGAAGATTACTGTTAAACTAGCCACTTCTGTGAACAGCTGGCTCAGGGTAGGTTAGCAGGAGTTCATAGATACTGTACTTTTAACAAAACTCACTAGTAAAAGTTCAGTTGTGAAGATTTACCTTGTCCATGTATTGTAAATAAATTTTAAAAAAAGTTCAAAAATAAGACCTTGGAAGTTTGGCCACAAAAAATGGTGAATTTTGGAGGAAATAAATGCATTTAGTTTGAACTAAACATTATACAACATATAAAACAATATATATAAAATAGTTCATGGATTCCCTCTTACATGTACATCTTAAGGTTTTTATATCAATTAACATTCATAAAAATGATCAAATCCATTTTGACTTCTTCACAGTTTACCATCAATTATGTAGTAGTTACTCTTGTCAACTTGAATGGGGCTAGAATCAAGAAAAGGAGATGTTTCTGGGCATCTCATTAAAGGTATTCCCAGAAAGGTTAAACTGAGTCAGGAAGACAGTCCCCTAGGATGGGCACCATTTAGGGATGACCCAGATATGAAACAGTCTAAGGACAAAATAATACTGCCAGCTGGCTTGACTTCCTGCTAATGAAAGCCTATGCTAAAGCTGATGTTGCTCCTGCTTCTGTATATCAGAGCCCAGCTTCCTCCTTTGTCCAAGACAGACTCTTCAGTCCATAGCAGCTTTGCAGGAATGCTCTGACCTTCAGTACCAGGGGCACATAGCTTCAATCACAGAGAAGCTTTCAGAGCCTCAGTCTCTCAGCATGCAAATAATCATTGTTGGACTATCAACCCATTTCATGTAAGCAAATCTAATAAAACCCTTTTTATCAGTTCCATTTCTTTAGAGAACTCTGACTATACTTCAGATATTTTTTACAATTGGCTATTGTTAACTTGTTTGCATGCTTCCATGGAAAAACATGTCTTGCATGTGTAACTTATTCTTGTGATTATATGAAGCTTAAACTCATGAGAACTTTACTCAAATGATATTAACCGTTAGGGTATAAATTGTCTGATGCTCTGACTAAAGTTGGCTATTGCATGAGACATTCATATGCCTCATATTAGCTCCATTCTCTCAGTTTTCACTGTATTTAGAGCAGCCGTCATCTTGGTATGTCCAATAATTTCAATAGCTGATGGAGTTCAGTGCTTTCTATGTGCACTTTATGAGCTTGTCTTTAGCAATGAAACATTTCATTATGCTGTCTTCATGTTGACAAAGCAGTTCCTTCCCATGGATGTCTCAGTTATAGATAGATCTTGTTCAGATGCTTTGGCCCAGACAAAAATTATACTTTCTCCTGCATCCAGTCCCCAACTTGTACACTTTTGTTTCCCTTAGCTCAGCCCAACATTAATCTTTCTCTTGTATTCAGGCCTCAACCTGCACTTGCTCCCAAGAAACTCACATAGTTCCAGAATGAGGGTCCCTTTTCTCTTATCATGGTTTAGTTTTAATTGTCAGTTTAACATAATCTAGAATCATCTGGGTGGAGAGTGTCAGTGTGTAATTTTCTAAATCCAGCTAGCCTGTTGGCATGTGTGTGGGAAATTTTCTTGTTGCCTTTAATTAATGTGGGATATGCAGCTCACTGTAGACAACACTCTTCTGAGAGGTTGAGTCCTGGACTTTATGAAAGTTGTGAAAATTAGCTGAGTAGGTATACATTAATTTCTTTCTCCTTGCTTTTGAGTATGAGTGTGATGTGATTACCTATTTCGAGTACCTATGGCCTTGACTTCCTTGACTTATCTGCTATGATTGGGTGTAGCTTGCTCTTGTGAGCTAAAGCAGGTCCCTTTCTCTTATGTTGCTTTTAAGAGGAACATTTTGCAGTGGCAACAGAGTAGGACACCACCCTCTGGTCAGACCATTCACTTTAAAAAATGTCTCATTATAATGCTTTCTCTGGCTCTTTGATATGCACATTTTTGACATTTTTTTCTTCAAAGATTTATCCCTGAGAAGAATTTCTTGAAGCCTTGGGACCCTGCCTATCTCTGTGGAAGCAGTCAAACTTTGAAGCATACACTGCTTCATGGTGAGCAGTAACCTCCTGTCAGTCAGGAGCAAAAACTTTTCACTTTCTTTGAGGAGTGCCTGTTAGATGTCGACCATGTAATGGCTTGGCTGTCTCCATTCTTAAAATCTCCAGGGGGTTTTGTTCAGCAAATCCAGGTCAAGCTGCATTTCGTCTCTCTTTCCAACTGTGATCGTCTTAGTCCTAAGTCTCTTTCCTGTTCACCTGTTCTGTATCATGGAGTGGAGTCTTTGCTTTGGCAAGCTATGACATTTCCTAAGTACTGCCATCATTTATTATTGCTTCTGTAAGTTGTTTTTCTGTTTCTTTTTTTGTCAAAATCAGAATAAGCAAGGTACATCCTTTTTAGTTTATATTTTGCTTTAAAATTTCATTGTAATTATTGCTTTATGTGTGTGTTTAAGTGTGCAGGATATGTGGGGGAAGGTGGTGTGGGATGTCCTTCTGTATAGGTGTTGCTTTTATTGGTTGATGAATAAAGCTGTTTTGGCAGTGACTTAGCATGGTAAAGTCAGGCAGGAAATTGAATAGAGATAGGGAGAGAAAGTAGACTGAGTTGAGGAGACATCATGTAGCTACTCAAGAAGCAAGTTGTGAAATTACAAGTTATGGGCCTCCTGGTAAAATATAAACTAATAGAAATGGGTAAATTTATAGAGAGAGCTAGTCAATAATAGCCTAAGCCATTGGCCAGACAATTGTAACTGGTATTAAGCCTCTGAATGATTATTTGGGAATAGGCAGGGAGAGGGGAACAAGTTCAGGGGGTCCAGTGGGACAGAGAAAAGCCCTCCATCTACAAGGAGGGGAAAAATGCCAAATAGTCGGGAAGAAGTCAGAGGCCAACATTGTAGACTCATTTCTCACCCTCTACATTTATGTGGGCTCTGGTTATAAAACTCTGATTTTCATAATTGTGCAGCAGATGCATTTACTGCCCTTGGATTTACCAAGAATAACCTCAAGTTTATTAATTTAATCTTATTTAGTCATATTTATTTCTTCTTTCAGTAGATAACAATATTTATAGTTATTTATTCAACAAATTCAGCTATAGATTTTAATGGAGTTTTATGAAATATATGATTTTTAAATTAATTTATTTTATTATTCATTTAAGCAATTTATAATTATATTATCTGGAGGACTTCTAATATGATATTTGCCCTGAAATTCAAGCATATTGTTTAATATCCTTTTATTTGATATTTTTTATCCAGAATATTATTTGAAGCCAAAATTGGGAATAAATAGAAATGCAAATTCATTACTAGAAAGTACATTATTAATATGTACAGTCCTAGATATTAAAAGCTGACAAATTAGAAAACAATTAAATTAAAGGTATTTTAATTTTGAAAGGGTGTGAGAAATCTTGTTAAATCCTATTTTATTTAATTTGGGTATAGAGGATCTGAAATTAAGGTCAACTAATCATGATCCTTCCAGTGGCGATCAATTAATGATACTGAAGGAAATAGAATCTTAGATCTGAAGATTAAGATTTTAACCTCTTTACTCATTTTTTTTGTTAGGAAAACACATCTTATGAAGCAATATAAAAAATAATTTTAAAAAATCTACTTATTTCATAAAGTATTCACTTTGTGCAAAATTGGCAGTATCAAAACAAGATATAAATGTTATTCTTGATATTTTGCTTTAAGGAAGACTGTGCTTTACAGAAGGACTTCAGTATGTGTAAGGGTAGTTGATGAATGCATTAATCATTCATAGCTTAAACAAGGCATATCTAAATGAGAGATGCTGTTGGTTGCCTTAGAGAATAGGTATGCATGAAGACTTTTTCACCTATGCCTTTCCTATTTTATATTTAGTTTTTAATCAATTATAGACCTTAGAGTGAATGACTGTGTCTTCTTTTTTCAAGTTGCACTGTTGAGCACTAGTTATCTGTAAAGCCCTCTATGAGTCATTCCATTGGGAGAAGAGTGAGCTGTGTAGAAAGTGATCTTATCTCAAAGATCTCACCGTCCCACAGGGCAAATGAGCTACATAGGCATTTCATAAAGGTAATTCTGATGAACTTATCATAAGACTTATGACATGAATGTGCAAAGCAAGAGTAACTTTGAGTTTAGAAACTTGAAGATTGACAGAAAGCTTTTGAAAACTGTGGGGGAGGCGTTGACACAGAAAGACATGGGGGTTCTGGGCTGTGAGAAGTAAAAACAGCCACTGTACGCATGGCAGCTAGGACAGAAAGGCATCCTGGCAGTTGGTAGCCAATAAACAGCACAAAGTCACTGTAAACCTTGCAGGTTATAACTCTGTTCCAGGGAAAGGTTTCCTCAATGCAAGTGTAGTAACTCTGTCCTAGCAGGGGAGAGTTTCCCCAGCGAAGTTGTTACAGCCCTAATTTGCTCTGCTCTGCCCCCAAGAGGTATTACAGCTCCACTCCACTAGGGGAAGGCTTCCCAAGCTCTACTCAGGTCCCCAGAGTGTAACAACTGTGCCCCGCTAGGGAGAACCTTGTTACAGCTCTATTCTGCTCCACTCCACACCACACTGGTGAAGTTTTTATACCACAAGCAAACCTCACTCAAGCGATTTATTGGGAAAGAAGAATCCAGGAGGAGGTTTGCTTTAGGGTGAGAAACAGACACAAACTGAACAGCGGTACAGAGTTTGTATATGACTTCTTGGGGGTGGGGCATTTCTTTCCAGGGTGGCTTGAGATTGGTGGATTTTTGTGACCTGATTCTGGGGCGAGCTCATGGATTGGTGGGATTTTGTGCTTAGGGATTGGTAGAATTCTGTAACCTGACTCCAGGGCAAGCACAAGGAAAGAGATTCCCCTTTCCCTATATTCAAGCTTTTTCTTTTCATCACTTCAAGACCAAAGTGTTTTTGTCTAGTCTTTCGCCCCCTACATGGTGTAAATGTCCTGGCTTTTAAGTTACCTTTGATGGATCTGTAAGAGGTGTGGGCTTCCCCTCTGTATGCTGTGAATACCACTGGATATTAAGGAAACTACTTTGGGCCTACTGCAGTGCAGAATAGTGCAAGAAGAGAATTCAAAGTGGATAGAGGAGGCGTGAGTAGGCAGAGTCAGGTGATGCCATGTAGCTGCTGCAGGAGACAGACTTTGGACACTGGACAGAACCTTACAGGTAGACCACAATCATGTGGCGATACACAGATTAATAGAAATGGGTTAATTTAAGATGTAAGAGCTAGCTAGGAATATGCTAGAGTCATTGACCAAGCAGTGTTGTTATAATGTAGTTTCTGTGTGTTTATTTCCTGTCTGTGTGTCTGGGAAATGAATGAGCAGCCTCTGACTACACGTAAGCTTGTTGTAAATTGGGAGCAGAAGCCAGACCTAGTGGGGAGAAAGCAAAGGAATAGACCTCCAAACCACACAGTCTGACTCACCCACACCTTTTCCCTTACTGGCCTCTCATATAGGTCACCGGGCATGGGATACGTAAAACCCTTCTAGAACCAAGTGTTACCCCTTCCCATCACTCAACTCAAAAACCTTACCAAATACAAAATGCAGAATCAATACCCACTTTCTCTTCAAAGCCTTGGGCTACTTAAGCCTCTTATCTCTGACCTCTTAAGAAAGAAGCTTCTGCTCTCCACTTCTCCTTTTAATACCCCTATACTTGAATTTAAAACAATGGAATCTACTGCTTGGTTCAGGATCTCTGACTTACCAACTCAGCAGTTGTTCCCCTTCACCCTGTAGTACCCATGTTTTAACGTTTCAAGTTTACTCAAATTGCTGATTTGACTCTCAAGATGTGTACAGCTCATTTGTGTCTGCTGGCTTCTGCTCCCATCATATGTGGCTCCAAATTCTCCAGCTGCTCTTATCACCCATCTCTCCTTGCCTTCTCAGTAAATAGACTTTCTGGCTTCTGGAGCCTGTCCCACCTTCCCGGGCACCACCATGTGGGCACCTCTCTAGTTATACAGGTATTTTTCCTCTCCCTCTATTGAAACCCTCCCTGTTTTCTGGCCTCCTCCCCCAGGAGCTTCATGCTAAGCACTTCCAGCTTGTTTAAGCCCATCTGGGCCTCTGTGACCTTGTGCCTCCTGTATCTCAGCTCCTACTTGGGGTTAACAGAAACTCTCTCCAGTGGAGCTCTTTTGCCGACCCTTTTCATTTTCCTCCAAAGACTCTGAAAAAAGTCTTAAAGCCCAGCTCTGGCCTCAGTACAGTTCAAATGGCCAAAATTGGCATGCTCGATTTTCAATGATCACAACTTTTTCTACTGCACAAACAAATGATCCAAAAATCTTTTATATCTAAACTTGCTTTTTCCTCTGTTTCTTCTTATCTACAACTTTCTGGGGATGGCTTTTATATATGGATGTTTATCATCCAAATAATCCCCACCTCTAATGAGCAGCCTATGCTAATAAGGTTGGGAGTTTGCTCTTTATCAGGCTGTCAAAGGTTGATTTAATTTCCTATAACTTTCTCCTTCCCTGGAGCTTACCACCTATGCCAATTTTCTATATTTTTGTATGATAATTCTTGTTCTGAAAACAAAAATCATAAACCACAGGACCACCAAAAAAGGGCAGTGAGAAAAAGAAAGAACAGAGTTAACAGAGAAGGTCATGGAGATACACTGATGGTAAGATATCCAAGAGTGTGGGAGCTTGCTCCAATAAGTCAGCTATGGTATCTGGCTGGGGGTGAGAGGATCAAGGAAATGACATATAATAGAAATTGAGATAGAAATATAGGACAGATCTGGGAGGTCTGTTGATCAATACCGAACAGCCCTGTGTTTATTTCATAATTTGATTATGTGCAGATTAAAGGCAGAAGCAAGAACAAAGAGCAGTATAGTCACTTAACCACCTCCCTGCACTGTCCTTGGGAGAAAGTGCAAGTGGGATCACTATCTGGATGTGCCTTTGGCTGGCATTCACCAGCCTGTGTCTTAGTAGACAATGCGTTCTTTTCTATGGGCTTATTCAGAACTTTCTCACAGTTCTCAAAGAGACAGGAGCAGGCAGAGCAGGCAGAGCAGGGAAGCTTGAACTCAAATGACTTTTAAGTCAGAATGGAGTCACTTCTGGGTTACCACACCAGTGGGAACAGGATAAAGACGTCTTAACTGTGTTGAAGATATTGCGTTTGGTACAGTAAGAGTTAGAAATTGGGAACCAGACATGAGGTTATGCTGGTCCAGAGAAGATGTGATGGGTTTTTTTCTGAATTAAGCATCATCTCCATGTGGCTTATTTATTAAAGATATAAAAAGAAAAAAATTCTGAAACCAAAGAAACAGAAACCAACCAAACAGCAAACAAAGGCAAAATGAAACAACAAGCAAACAAACAAACAACCAAACCAAAGAACCCAAAACCAGGGTTTAGGGAATGATACTGAGAGAAAAGATAAAGGATAGTTTTAAACAGAAAAACCTAGAGAAAACAAGAAAAATTAGAAAAGAAATACCAATATTTCCATAAGTTTTGTCCCGTTGGTGTTTTTTATCTAAAATATTTGCTACTGTTTTCTTTTAATTTCTTTATTGTCATTATGTTACTGTATGTGTTTTTCTTAGGTAGTCTCCCTGAGTCAACTGAGATCTCTGCATTTCATAATGTAACTAAATAAACACCACACTCATCATTTCAATTTCTCTATAATCATGGAATCATCATTTTAAAATGATTGTTAGATCTTTTTCTTCTGTTACAATGTTGCTTAGACTGGCCTCAAATGTGCTATGTAGTCTAAATTTACCTCAAACTCTAGGTCCTCCAGCCTCTACTTCCCAACTGTTGAGATTACAAATGTGTAACAATTCCTGACTTTATGAATTTGGTGTGTGTGTGTGCATGTGTGTATGTGTGTGTGTGTGTGTGTGTGTGTGTGTGTGTGTGTGTTTGTATGACTGTCTCACCAATCATCCTTTCTCTGCTTTTTCAGCACTGAGGTTAGAGGGTAATAGCACTGTTGGAGTTTTGCATGGGTAGTGGGCATCAAATGTAGTAACTCTGGATTGTATGGCAAGCAATTAATCAATGGAATCTTCCCAGCCCCCTTAAAAGCCTTTAAAAGCAACTACATTCTTGAATTCTTTCCTCACTCCAAAGTTGCTTCATTATTGCTAATTCAGTGAATGTCTATTCCATGCTACCTATGAATCCCTCACAACCAATAATTCCACTATTGCTACCTGTAGCGATGAAGCAAACAGGCCTGCTTTTCGTCCTGCCTGACTCCTGCACAGCTAGTTTTACACCCAAAATAACAACACACAAATTATATTCATTTAAACAATGCTTGGCCCATTGTCTCCAGCCCCTTATTGACTAACTCTCACATCTTGATTAACCCATTTCTATTAATGTGTGTAGCACCACAAGGTGGTGGCTTACTGGGAAGATTCTAACTTAGGTCCATCTTGGGCTGGAGCTTCATGGAGTCTGTCTGCTTCTGCTTTCTTTCTCCCACAATTCTGTTCTGTCTTCCTCACCTACCTATGTTCTGACCTATCAGGCCAAGCACTTTTCTTTATTAATTAACCAATGAAAGCAACAGAGAGATAGAAGACCCTCCTACATCATTTCCCCTTTTTCTGTTTAAACAAAAAGTAAGTCTTTAACTTTAACATAGCAAAATTACATGTAACAAAACAGTTATAAAGCAAGAATTACAGTTACAATATTTATATCTGTTTTATCTTTTATCATAACTAAGGAAAACTGTAACTATAACTAACTATTCTTCAACTCCATCAAAGACTCCAGAAGGATATAATATTACCTAGGTAAACAAGAAATAAGCAACTTTCAAAACTCTAGAAATGACAGAGACATCTCGCTGTCTAGACAGTCACTCAAAGTTTTTTGTACCTTTGGGGCATCTGTCTTCAGCCTACAGGCCCATAGTATCCAGCAGACATTTCCATGAAGCATGAAAATTCAAAGACAGTTCAGTCACTTTTTGCTGTGTCCTGCAGAATGTCTTGTAGGCTCTTTCATAAATCAGGAACCCCGAAAGACCATCTCACCTTTAGGCAAGTTCAGCAGTCCTCTCTCTGCGGGTTCTTCATGTCCAGTTTATGCAAAAATCCAGGCAAGAGCAGTTTCTTGCCCAAATGGCTATCAAACTCCATAAGGAGCCTCTTCAATGCCCATCTTCCTCTTGAAGTAGCTGGTGCTGCCAGGAGCAGACGTGTCTCATTGTCATGAAAAGCCCTAAGTTATTAAACATTTAAAATGCCATATTCTATGGTCTTTGAAAGATATGAAGAATGCCTATCTAACTGAAATATATCTCTATATATCTAGAAAATCTACCTAACATGACTACAAGCTTGACTATTATTGATGATTATCCATTAACAACCTATATTTCCTAATCATACATTACTTTTTAAATGAACTACACAATCACAATACCTTAATCAAGAGGAGAAATACATATACCAATAAAAACAAAATTGACCTTAAAATCCATACCAATGCAAATTATTCATATCTATTTCCTTTAAATGTAAAAGAACATTTATAAACAATATTTTGGAACATGGGTGCAATTTTTTCTCTCCAAACTACTTCCTGCTGTATGGGGTGCTGTTAATCAGGTCTCTTATGATGTAACCCGTGTGCCAGATCCATCTCAGTTAGAAGTTGAGTGAAGTAATTTTTTGAGGGTGTTCACAGCAACCTTTCAGGTCTATCATACCATATTGGGATAGAAGCAATCCACAGGGTCTCATCCTCTGTGAAAACAAGAGAAGAACTTTTCCAAAGCATTATAACCTTTGATCCAAATTTTGAAGTCAAGGTATTTTCAAAATATCTATCTTGGATTATAAACAAATATCTATCTTGGATTATAATCAAACATCTTTTAGCAGCTCTTGCTTCTTCCTCAGCATTCAAACAATTCAAAGAGAGCATAATAGCATACAGGATCAAGATTCTCTGTGTATTTTCCATCTTTGTGTGGCTTTATTTTAACCTCTATTTCTTTTATTTTTACTGTTAATTTTTGAGACAGGTTCTCTGTATATCTTTGTCCTGGAATAACTCTGTAGACCAGACTGTCCTTGAACTCACAGATATCTGTCTGTCTCTGCCTCCCCAGTACTGGGCTCAAAGGTGTTTGCTACCACACCTTGAACTCACAGAGATCTGTCTGTTTCTGTCTCCTAGGCACTGGGATTAAAAGTGTGTGCTACCACACCTTGAAGTCACAGAGGTCAATCTACCTCAGCCCCTTGAAGTCACAGAGGTCAATCTGTCTGCCTCTGCTTTTTTTCTCCCACAATACTGTTCTGTCTTCCCCACCTACCTATGTTCTGACCTATCAGGCCAAGCAGTTTTCTTTATTAATTAACCGATGAAAGCAACAGATAGATAGAAGACCCCCCTACATCAGCTACCTATGTCTTAAGACAGATTACATTATTGTGATATCCATCCTAATATTATTGTCTTTAGTATAGACGAATTAATAGGACAATTACCTTTTAAGAAAAGAAGTAATAGGTTATTCCTTTTCTCTTGCTTTTTAACTATAATTTTTGCAATTGCAGTGATTAACCAGTTTGCCTAACAAACATACAAAACACACAACAGACACAGGGTTAGTTCCAAGGACAGGATGAGAACAGTGTTTTTAAATCTGTACTCTCCATTCATGTTAACCTTAGTCTTTATTAAATGCCTAATTGTTGTTGAGCATCTGAATGCTTTTACTATGAGAATTAGATGTACAATATTAACGAGGCCGTCAATATTTTTCCATGGAGTGGATGCAAGGCAGGGAAGAGCTATAGTATCCCTGCCTTTTCTTTCACACTTGGCCACACTGCTTGGCTGGGTCAGCAGACTGTTTACAGTGCTGCCATTTGTTACAAACTCGCAGTTCAGACTATTTCTCAACAGAATGTAATCTGTTGTTCTTTAAGATTATCAATTAATATAGGTCAAATTAATGGAGCATGAAAATCAGGGAGATGAAATCCAAACTTTAAAAAGAAAAGTTCCTAGACTTCAGTAGGAACATTTTTACCACCTAACAATTAGGTTTATTTAGGACATAAGAAATATAATTCTAGAGAACATAGCTCTTCTAATAATTTTGGTACAAGAAGGAATTACAATTTATGATATTGTCTGTCTGGATTTTAGCTATTTGAAATCCCCATGGTCTGTTAAATGAAGACTTTACTGATGACTTCCAAATGACTCAAGGTTGTGCTGTGGAAGGGCAGAGTTCAAGAATCACATATTTATAGAGTGATTATTGGAAGTTAAAATCATAGATTTGAAATATGAAAATTCCTGATTATTTACAGATTTTTTCCCTTTTTAGTAAAATTTTTAAAAATACTTAATTTTTTTTAAAAAAAATGCATCTTAGAGTGTGTATATGTGTGGGTATGAGATGTGGGAAGGCGTGTGGCCATAGAGGCAAGAAGAGGGCATTGGATTCTCTGGAGCTGGAGTTACAGGCAGTAGCGTGCTCCCTAACATTGGTACTGAACTCAGAGAAGTATTATTTATAGTTTTTAAAGCTTTTATTTTTCTGTAGTTAATTCATTTTTTATTTATGATCTCGAGTAAAGGGCTACAGCTATTCTTTGTAGAAGCCTGATAGTTATCACTATTCCTTTTTTAAAAACTTTCTTTCTGTTACCACTTAGCAAATACTAATGTTTTTAAACATGTAAAAATACATGTTTTTTGAGTATTTTCTCTCTGTCATAGAGTCCTCATGGCTAACCGTTCACTCTTTAAAATAAAAGTCAATGTCTATTTTTTTATTTCATTATTTTATTTTACCATGCAACCAATCTTTGGCTGATAAGCTTTTCAGTCTTTACACATGGTTTCAGGTAATATCTAAAGTGTCTCCAGAAGGCTGTTTCTTTGATGGAGGCTTTGTCTCTAGCCTGCGGCACAAATGGGAGGTAGTGAGGAACCTCGAACAAGAAAGTGAGATTGTGTGTGTATGCCCTTGAGAGACATTAGGACCCTGGTCTGTCTTCTCTGCTTCCTCACTACTGTGGCAGAAACTGTCCTGTTCCACTACATACATGTTCCTGCCATGATGTTCTGCCACAGCTGTGGCCACTGACCCCTCAAAAACTATATAAGTAAAGATAAATCCATTCTTGTAACATCCTTTGCTTATCTGATTTTTTTTTCCTCATAAGGAAGTTGATTATCACTCCTCTATCAGTTATGTGTTCTGAGAATGAACATGGCATTTTGGGGTCATTTTCATTTTAACCCAGCGATCTCAGCTCTACTGGAGGCTTTATTGTTAAATTGCCCATACCAACCCTGTCTCCCAACTTTTTTTTACTGTGCAGCTTCTTCATGCCAGGGTAGACATTTTAGAAAGGAAGGAAGAAATTAAATCTACTTCATGTCCATTCACAGTAATAGAAATATATATTTTCACAAGGTGTCATGTGATGCATTGAAATATATAGACATCATATAATAATTAATCCAATCTAAGAACATTCTCACTAAATGGTTTTTATTTTATTGGGTGGGAAATATTCTAAAGGTTTTATTTTAGCTTTTTAAATTGCATAGTGCATAACTATTATCTCTTGTCTCCCACTAGCCCAGCAGAACTTCTCACTCTGGTCTGACTGGAACATTGTACCTATTGATCAACCCCTCTCTGTCTCTTGATCTTTCTCTCCTCAGCTTCAGTTAACCACAATTCTACTCTCAACCTACCTGATACATGTTTCCTCTCTTTGTCTATTGAAACACACCACACTACCACACTACATTATGTCGTTTGTGATACCCCAGAAATTTCTCTTCTTTCTTTCTTTCTTTCTTTCTTTCTTTCTTTCTTTCTTTCTTTCTTTCTTTCTTTCTTTCTTTCTTTCTCTCTCTCTCTCTCTCTCTCTCTCTCTCTCTCTCTCTCTCTCTCACACACACACACACACACACCACACATGTTCTCCATGATAATAAATGATTGATTTGAAAAAGAAAGCTCTAAGATTTTTTTTTCTATTGCAGTCCTGAAAATGTTTACACCATATGGAAGGACTATAATAAGAGACTACGAGCTCTTGCTCACACCTGAAACCATTTTCCAACCTAAGGTCTTTTCTGAACTTCTCACTAGAACAACACCAGCATAATCATAGATATTATTATTATGTGGAAAAGATTCTTTTAGCAAATCAGAATTGCAAGAGGAAAAAATTCATGCAGATAGAACGAATGGAAGCACAAATTTTGCTAACCTCCCTCTGCCACCCTGCAGCCACTGGTGTTCCAACAAAATGTTCATTTGAGTCTTGGATTCACCAATTTTAAAATCAGAGCTCCATGAGGTAGGAATTATTGAAAGGTAGGCAGACAGATGCTCATGTGATTTATTTCAACTTTTAGAAAAATTGACAATTTATTATGTAAATTCCCCACCCTAAATCACATTACAGGTATTTGTAACAAGTCCAGTGTCCACCTCATCACACAGATGTACATTATCACCCTCACTGAAGACCTCAAGACAACTTCAAAGGACCACGTACAGAGATGAGTATAGTCAGACCAAATGAAGACCAAGTTCTCCACTATATAAGGGTCCCTGGTACCCTTAACTATTAATTGATACAAACTGAAGTCACCCGAGAAGTGAGATTCTACTGAGGGATTGTTCAAATTATACTGGCCTCTAGCCATGGCTGTAGAGGATTATCTTGATTGGTAATTGACATGCTAGGATTCAGGCCACAGTGAGTGGCACCATTCTTTAGGAAAGTAATCTTGTGTCATATAAGAAAGCTAACTAACTATAAATCTATGAGTGATTCAATTTGCAAACTACCTCCTTATGTTCTGCTTCAAATTTTTGCCCTGTTAGCTGAAATAAACAATTTTGTATTTTCTGCTACTTTTGGTCATAGAATTTATAATAGTGGTAGAATGATAAATGAGGAGTCTGCGCATGATACATTATTTTCATTGAGTGATTACATTGACCTGTATTATATTTTAACTGAAATGTTCACAAGGGAAGGAACACTGAAAGGGTATTTATTCCAGAAATCTGGATGCTAGGTGCTAAAACTCAGTTTTCGGATGTTGGTTACCATCTACCTATTTTCACATACTGCTGGTGTAAAATAAGACTGCAATAAAAGATACATGCACTGTGAGTCTTCCAAAATAGTTCCGGACACTGCATTTTCACCCTTTATTTAAAATCCATTGTGGCCAAGCAGTTTTCTTATAGTAATGTTTTAATTTTGTGTGAACCAAACAATTTTTAAAAGTTATTTTTTTAATAAAAAAAACCTACTTGGCCTATTACTAAAAGAGAAAAAATAAACAACAGACACAAATGATCTTTCCTGAGCTTTTTAATCTTCCTTTTAAACAAGGAACACTTTTCAGATGACCTTTAAGTCATTCTCCTCTTTCGCTTCATGTGTTGTGTAATATAGCACATTAATAGTACTTCTCAACCTTTTTGAAAATTTCATATTGAAATTCCAAGTTTTGCTGATTTTAGGCCACCAGAATGTGTTTCATATCAAATTATATCATTGCAAAAGTTGCACACATCTATAAAAATATTAAGACTATCAACAGATAAAGATGAGTTACGGTTTTAAATTTTTGATAAAATATTATCAGGAGACACAAATGATATTTGAGGTTAATAATCCTCAGGCAGAGTTTCCAATAGAAAAGTTATCCCTACTGCTGAATGATGACTAGAATAATCAGAATATATAATTTAGTTCTATTCTAGTTCAAGATGAAACAATTACCAAATATATGATTTAGACCAACAGATCCCTAGTCTTTGAAAACTCCTTCAGTTGAAAATAATCTCTAGGTGGATGGTGTGGTAGTTAGAAATTAAGAGCACTGATTAATCTTCCAGAGAACCTGAGTTAAATTTCCAGTACCCACAACATGACTGAAAAACATGTATAACCTTGGCCCCATTGGATTTGCTGCCCCCTTTGGACTATGAAGGTATTGCATACATGTGGTACATAGAAATACATTCAGGTATTTCTAATCCACATAAAATAAAAAATAAATGAAATCTAAAACATAAACTTTGTAATACACAGTACTTACAACGTTCTTTTAGGGAACAAGATAAGGGGAATAAATGCTTTCAAATTACTTTGTAAGTATAAAATAATAATGGTTATTTTAATAATTGTCATATAATTTTCCTTGCCTTTACAGTGGTGATGTTATAAATAAAAGTGAGTGTAAATGTTGGTGACTACCTAATGAGTCAAGAATAGAATTGGTTTTGTGAGATCAGAATATCATGTGAATATTCATTAAAATATATCGTAAATAATTACCCATGTATTATATTTTCTGCTATATTGCTTCTTGAACACAAAGGAATATTTCAAAAATTATCTTGTGGGAAATCAATTTTTCCTTTGTTACATTTAGGATCCAAAAATATCATTGTAAGACTTCAACACCTTAAGTCCTAAGAAAATGTTGGGCACTGCATTCATTTATTTGCTAGATGTGTCTTCCATGACAGCTCAGGTACTTCATGTCCTTCCACTTAACATCACTAGGCCACTCCAACAGGGCCTTTCTGTATTCTGCATTGAATAGCTCTGTAAATACTTTCAGTTATTATTCCAAGAGCATTTTATTTATTTATTTATTTATTATTAATTTATAAAAATTTCCACTTCCACCCCTCCTCCCAATACCCTCCCACTCTCCCCACTCCTCCTCCTCCCGCTCCATTCCTAAGGACAGTCAGGGTTTCTTGCCCTGTGGAAAGTTCAAGTTCCTCCCCCCTCCCTCCAAGACTAGGAAGGTGAGCATCCAAACAGACTGGGATCCCAAAAAGCCAGTACATGCAGACGAAACAAGTGACAGTGCCATTATCAATGGCCTCTCAGACAGACCCCATGTCAGCCACATTCAGAGAATCCGGTTTGATCACGTGTTCGCTCAGTCCCAGTCCAGCTGGCCTTGGTGAGCTCTCATTAGATCAGTCCCCTTGTATCAGTGGGTGCACACACCCCTCGCGGTACTGACTTCCTTGTTCATGTTCTCCCTCCTTCTGCTCCTCATTTGGACCTTGGAGGCTCAGTCCAGTGCTCCAATGTGGGTCTCGGTCTCAATCTCCATCCATCGTCGGATGGAGGTTCCCTCTGTTCCTGACTTCCTTGCTCACGTTCTCCCTCCTTCTGCTTCCCATTTGGACCTAGGGCACTAAGTGCAGTGTTCCAATGTGGGTCTCTGTCTCTATATCCATCCATCGCCAGATGAAGGTTCTATGGTGATATACAAAATATTCATCAGTACGGTTATGGGCCAAGGACAGTTCAGGCACCCTCCCCTCTGCTGTCCAGGGAACAATCTGGGGACCTCTGCTTGGAACTGGGAACCTCTCTAGAATCAAGTCTCTTGCAAACCCTAAAATAGCTCCCTTAGTTGAGATATATAGGTCCCTGCTTCCATATCCATCCTTCCTCCCTCCCCCTTCCTCCCTTCCTCCCTTCTCTCTAACCATCTCCCCTTCCTTCCAACCCCCAATCCCCCCCTGCCCCCCCCCCTCCCCCCCCACACAAGGTTGCCTGAAAATCTTGTCTACTTCCAATATCCAGGAGGATAACTATATGATTTTCTTCAGGTTCACCTTCTTATTTAGCTTCTCTAGGATCACACATTATAGGCTCAAAGACCTTTAATTATGGCTAGAATCCACTTATGAGTGAGTACAAACCATATTCCTCTTTTTGGGTCCTGCTTACCTCACTCAGTAAAGCGTTTTCTATTTCCATCCATTTGCATGCAAAATTCAAGATGTCACTGTTTTTTAGCACTGAATAAAACTTTAATGTGTATATGTTGCACACCTTCTTTAACCATTCTTCTATTGAGGGGCACCTAGGTTGTTTCCAAGTTCTGCATATTACAAATAGTGCTGCTATGAACATGTTGAACAAATGCTTTTGTAGTATGATAGGGCATCTCTTGAGTATATTCCCAAGAGTGGAATTTCTGGGTCCTGAGGGAGGTTGACTCCCAGTTTCCTGAGAAACCGCCACACTGTTTTCCACAGTGGCTGCACAAGTTTGCATTCCCACCAACAATGGATGAGTGTTCGTTCCCCTCATTCCACAACCTCTCCAGCATAGGCTATCATTGGTGTTTTTGAGTTTAGCTATCCTGACAGGTATAAGATGGTATGTCAAAGTTGTTCTGATTTGCATTCCCCTGATTGCTAAGGAAGTTGAGCATGACCTTAAGTGTCTTTTGGCCATTCGAAGTTCTACTGTTGAGAATTCTTTGTTCAGTTCAGCACCCCATTTTTTAATTGGGTTAATTAGAGTTTTAATGTCTAGTTTCTTAAGTTCTTTGTATATTTTGGAGATCAGACCTTTGTCTGATGAAGGGTTGGTGAAGATCTTCTCCCAGTCGGTAGGTAGCCTTTTTGTCTTACTGATGGTGTCCTTTGCTTTACAGAAGCTTCTCAGTTTCAGGAGGTCCCATTTATTCATTGATTCTCTTATTGTCTGTGCTACTGGGGTTCTACCTAGGAAGTGGTCTCCTGTGCCTATGTCTTGTAGACTACTTCTCACTTTCTCTTCTATCAGGTTCAAAGTGGTCAGATTAATGTTGAAGTCTTTAATCCATTTGGACTTGATTTTTGTGCATGTTGATAGATATGGCTCTACTTTTATTCTTCTACAGGTTGACATCCAGTTATGCCAGCACCATTTGTTAAAGATGCTTTCCTTCTTCCATTGTATACCTTTAGCTCCCTTCTCGAAAATCAGGTGTTCATATGTTTGTGGGTTAATATTTGTGTCTTCTATTCGATTCCATAGGTCGACATCTCTGTTCCTATGCCAATACCAAGCTGTTTTCAATACTGTAGCTGTGTAATAGAGTTTGAAGTCAGGGATGGTTATATCTCCAGACATTCCGTTATTATATAAGATTGTTTTGACTATCCTGGGTTTTTGTTTTGCTGTATAAAGTTGATTATTGTTCTCTAGGTCTGTGAAGAATTTTGATGGGATTTTGATGGGGATTGCATTGAATCTATAGATTACTTTTGGTAGAATTGCCATTTTAACTATGTTGATCCTCCCAATCCAAGAGCAAGGGGGATCTTTCCATTTTCTGGTATCCTCCTCAATTTCTTTCTTCAAAGACTTAAAGTTCTTGTCAAATAGGTCTTTCACTTTCTTGGTTAGAGTTATCCCAAGATATTTTATGCTATTTGTGGCTATCGTGAAAGGTGATGTTTCTCTGATTTCCCTACCTGCTTCTTTATCCTTTGTGTATAGGAGGGCAACTGATTTTTTGGAGTTTATCTTGTACCCTGCCACATTACTAAAGGTGTTTATCTGCTGTAGGAGTTCTTTGGTAGAGTTTTTGGGGTCACTTATGCACACTATCATATCATCAGCAAATAGCGAGAGTTTAACTTCTTCCTTTCCAATTCGAATCCCCTTGATCTCCTTATGTTGTCTTATTGCTATTGCTAGAATTTCAAGCACTATATTGAAGAGATATGGAGAGAGTGGACAACCTTGTCATGTTCTTGATTTTAGTGGAATGCCTTTGAGTTTCTCTCCATTCAGTTTGATGTTAGCTGTCGGCTTGCTGTTAATAGCTTTTATTATATTTAGGTATGATCTTTGTATCCCCAATCTCTTCAACACCTTTATCATAAAGGGGTGTTGGATTTTGTCAAATGCTTTTTCAGCATCTAATGAAATGATCACATGGTTTTTTTCTTTCAGTTTATTTATATGATGGATTACATTGGTAGATTTGCGTATGTTGAACCAGCCCTGCATCTCTGGGATGAAGCCTACTTGATCATAATGGATAACTTTTCTAATGTGTTCTTGGATTCGGTTTGTCAGTATTTTATTGAGAACTTTTGTGTCGATGTTCATTAGTGAGATTGGCCTGTAATTCTCTTTCTTGTTTGTGTCTTTGTGTGGTTTTGGTATCAGGGTAACCGTAGCATCATAGAAAGAATTTGGCAATGACTCTTCTGTTTCTATATTGTGAAATACATTAAGGAGTATAGGTATTAGCTCTTCTTGGAAGTTCTGGTAGAATTCTGCATTGAAACTATCTGGTCCTGGGCTGCTTTTGGTAGGGAGGTTTTTGATAACAGCTTCTAATTCTTCCCGACTAACAGGTCTATTTAGATTGTTCACCTGGTCTTGATTTAACTTTGGTAAATGGTACTTATCTAAAAACCAGTCCATTTCTTTTACATTTTCCAATTTTGTGGGATATAAGCTTTCATAGTAAGATCTAATGATTCTCTTTATTTCCTCTGTGTCTGTGGTTATGTCCCCCTTTTCATTTCTGAACTTTTTAATTTGCGTGTTCTCTCTCTACCGTTTGATTAGTTTGGCTAAGGGTTTGTCAATCCTGTTGATTTTCTCCAAGAACCAACTTTTTGTTTCTTTGATTCTTTGGATTGTTCTCTGTGTTTCTATTTTGTTGATTTCAGCCCTTAGTTTGATTATTTCCAGTATTCTACTCCTCCTGGGTGAGTCTGCTTCTTTTTTTCCAGAGCTTTCAGGTGTGCTGTTAAGTCTCCAATGTGTGCTTTCTCCGTTTTCTTTAATTGGGCACTTAGTGCTATGAGCTTTCCTCTTAGCGCTGCTTTCATTGTGTCCCATAGGTTTGAGCAATTTATTGAACAACTAACCTGTGCTAGACTTCAGTGAATCTACAGAGAGTAGGCAAGATTCACAAATATACCTGCAAAGATGGTATAATGCAGTAAAGTATTTGGGAGGTTGCAGGGAATTCACTAAACAGAAAGTCACTCTATTTTCCTTACTTATACCATCCAAAGATCTAGTAAATATACTCCACTCATATTTTCGATTAAAGACATTTTCATGCAATAGGTCCAACTTCTTTCAATTTGCCTTGCTGTCTTTACGGTTTTCACTCATTGTCATCAAGGTTATTGTGACATTTTCTATATTGACTACTCTGGAAAATCATTAAATTCTCCAACTATTTATTTGTCCTGTTGTTTAAATCATCTATCTATACAAAAAATCATAATGATGATGTAAAAAGACCTCAGCCCTATCAAATAATTCTTAAACATAACTAGCCATTGAGTCCATTCATTGGATCAAAATAAATCAAGATTCTGTCTATCAAATTTGTTATTATTATTAACTCATAATAGAGATTTAAAATCAGAATCAGTCTGTTTGTTGTTTAGAACAACAAATTAAATCTCATTCATCTTGAGTTTTTAATGAGTTCCTGGTTTCTTCCCAAAATTTTATCTTTAGATTTTTAGCCCTGGGCAAACAACTTTTCATTTCATGTCTTGTATCTAAAGTTTATTTATTCATTTATTATTTCTAATTTTGAAAACTTACCTTTATTTTACAAGATAAATCCCTCTGTTATGCATTTTATAATTGCCCTCTTCACTACATCTCTTTTTTTTCAGATATATCAGACAAATTTTATTTATCATTATTATTATTATTTTACATCCCTATTTTAGTTCTCTCTCCCTCTTCTCTACCCAGTTCCTACCCTCAGACTCCCTCTGCTACCAACCCACTCCTCCTCCTCTTCTCTCCAGAAGAGAGTGGGCCTCCCATGGATATCAACCAAACAATACATATAAAGAAAGACTAGACACCTCCCTTTGTATTAAGGCTAAACAAGGCAACCCAGTATTAGGGAAAATGTCTCCATAGCAGACATAAGAGTCAAAGACAACCCCTGCTTTCACTATCAGGATTTCTACAAAAAGTCCAAGTTAAAAAAATTTACAAATCTCACATCAAACAGAGGGCTGATTTAGAAAAATATATAAAGAACTAAATAAACTAGACATAGAAAAATAAATAATCCAATTAAAAATTGGGTTCACATCTAAAAAGAGAAGTCTCAAATGTTTGAGAGAAAAAAGAATTACTCAATATACTTAGGCATCAGAGAAAAGAAATTCAAAACTACTTTGAGATTCCATCCATCTTACATCTGCTTGGAAGGCCAGGATCCAGCAGTTAGATTCACCAGAGATCTAAGATAGAATCAAATATGAACAGAAAAAAATCAAATAAATGACTCCTAATGGTATTCTCCTATATTCATAGATTTGTGCTTATCCAAACCATCATTCTGATGAGGCTTCATCCAGCAACTAAAAGAAACAAATAGAGAGACCCACAGCCAAATATTAGGCAGAGCTCTTACATACCTATGAAAGATGGGGAGGAATGATTATAGAAAACAGAGGGTCAAGGACATCTTAAATTCCATAGAATAAACTAACCTGTGTTCATAGGAAACCATAGAGTCTGAACCAATAACCAGGATGCCTGTATGGTAACGAATAGGTATTCTGTATATATGCTACTGTTGTGTAACTTGGTTTACTACATCTCTTAAGAAAACTCAGATGACTCATTGTTTTGAGTACAAAAAATATTTGATCTCATGTATTATTTTGTTTTCTTAGCTAAACTTACTTCTATATCTATCCAAAATATATTTGGGGTGACCACATTTCAGATCTCTTGAGATGAAAAATTATACAGTCACTTTTGATTTCCCCATTTCTAAGGCAGTGTAAGGCCAGATCTGTACAGTATAGATAAATACCCAAAATGCGCTATAAAAAAAGATGGGAAAGATAAAGACACAAACACAAAGGAAAGAGCTTTGACTTAAGAGATTCTTAAAATAAATTTTTATCTTAAGAGGAAAGGCCTGCTTAGTGCTTATCATGTGATTTTAGTCAATAGCTGCTGAGACTTCTTGTAACTAATGAACTTGTGTTCTTATTGTGGAATTCATAAGTAGCAGAAATAAATGCACAAGCAGAATCTACTTGCATGTGTTTGTCTGAGGGCATAAAAAAAGAAAGACTAAGAAGTCAGAGGTAGAATGCCTTATCTTTGTCTGAACATACAGTATATTATCAGGATAAAGCTTGAATGCAGTCCTCTAAAATTATAGCCAGTGATCTGTCATCCAAAGCTCCCTAGGGCTGATGGTCCATTGCCTCTCCAATTTGTTTGTTTAGAGCATGTTGTCACATATTGGAGATGGTGATATAACTCAGTTGGTAAAGTGCGTGCCTAGCGGGTACAAAGTCTTGGACGGATCCCCAGAAAATTGTTAGATATGTTGGCATATGCCCATATTCCAAGTACTAGGTGATGGAGGAGGAAGGTTCAGGAGTTAAAAGTTATCCTTTGTTACATTCGATCCTCAAAGAAATATGAAAACAAATGTAAAAACCAACACTGGGGAGTAAATTTATTTTCTCTATTCAAAACCTAACAGGTTTAGTACCTACCTGAGGTAGAAGGACTGAAAAGTGTTTGTTTGGCAAATCTCTAACCTCGGCAATGGAGGTAGGCTTCCTCCCTTCATATTCTCTCAAGTCAACCAAAATTATTATCAGAAGTCTGTGTTGAAATCAAGACATTGTATTTAATAAGCCCTATGTCCATTTTTCAACCAAACTTCGAAGAATAAGTGAACAAATGCATTAAGTATTTACGTGAGCCTACTTATTTTCCCACCCCTATAAAGTATTGTGGGAAATCCTTGAAATTTCCACAGGCCTTTGCTATCTTCTCACCTCATAGGATGAACATCAGACCTGAGTATTTCCAGTATACCTGACCCTGTCTCAATGCGGTTACTACTTGTGGTAGTCCTGGACTATTCTTTGCATTATGTGTTCCTCTTATTTTTATGTAGTCTTCTTATGCACATAACTCTAAGGTTTTTCAAATCCTTTATTTCTTTGACATTACTTCTTTCATCAAAGATCATTCAGACTCCATGTAATCTGGACCTCATATGAGAAGACGGATAAAGCTTAGAATTCAATTCAACAGAGATGTGAGTTAGTTTCTAAAACCCGCATGCTGTGCGGTACATACTGTACATACCGCATGCTGTGCATACATGGCCACAGGCAGGTAGAAGGACTTTATCCACTGCATTAACTCATCAGTAAGACTGAAAGACTGCTCATGTCCAAACGCGGAGATATCAGACAAACCTAAAGGACCGTCCTGTGCTTGTGGTTGAAGGTTCTTCTCTTTATGTTCCCTTGGTTCACTTGTCATTCAGTATTGACACCCTACACTCGGAGTTATTTGTTGTTTGATAAATATGGGATAATACACCTCACCATTAACTATGTTTCTGGAAGGTAAAAAAATACTCAAACCAATGAAATAAACAAACAGAAAAATTAAACAACCAAAGAAACAAATAAAACTTTGTGGAACTGGAGAAAGGGCTCAGAAGTAAAGAAGGCTTGCTACACTTCTGAAATAGGCCAGTTTGGTTCTCTAGATGCTTGTAACCCCACCTAGATAGTGTAATTCCAGCTCCAGGGGACCTGATGCTCTCTTCTGGCATCTGGGGTATGTAACTTCACATATATGGCATGCATACACGTAGACACATGTACACCTAAACTTAAAAAAGACAAAAGGCAGAAATAGATACAAGTTATGTTAAGAGGGTATAAAGAAACTTGCTTTTCTACTCTTAACTCTGTCGTGGCTTTGTTTTTCTGGTAGTGGATAAATGCTTAAAATATATTTAATAATAAAAGATTAGAATCCAGAAAATATACAGATTCTACCCAAAATAGCTATTGGTACTGTTCATTGATAGAGATGTTCATTCTGACTGTACATACGTTCAGAATGGTTAATCATGATGTGAAACCTTTTGTATATAAGTTTTCATATAAAGTTTAGGAAAAGAACTTGTAACAGCTGTTACATTCTTTAAGTATCATAACCAAAACATGATAATAACATTGTAGCTATACTGTAAATACTCAGAGCAGCATACACTATATTAGATATCCTTTAATATAAATTGTAAAATTCATTGTATTTGTCCAGCCGCAACTTATTTATGTTATTTACTGCAAAACTGAATAGATTCCCTGCGTGTACCTACGCTATTTATTTATTATTGCACATTTTTCAATATAATTTCACATCTGTCTTCATAAAGATTCACTGAGGGAGGCAGGGCGTGGATTTATCATTCCAATTTCCTCCTAAGGAAACACACCGAGGGAATTATCATGACGATGGAAACACATATGATCAAAGTCGAACTTAGGTCTTCTGTGCTCCGTTCTTCAATGATGCAGGGTGCCTCTGTTGATGCCACAGACACAGGGAGAGTGTGAAGGAGGGGAGGTGGGAGATACGCAGAGCGAAGAAAAGAGCTAGACTGAGTGTTATGTAATTTGTGTCCTTGCTTTAAACTATCTACTAATTGAACTGCTTTAGTTTTCTGGGGTGACCAGTGTGGCCAAGGTCACAGAGAAGACTCAATGGAAATGTAGACTGAGAGAGATGAAGGACCTTTTCTTTCACATTTACCATTACTTATATAGCTATTTTTATTCTGAAATATAAACAATTGCCACTGATATCTGGGAGCTATTTCTATAGTAACAGATATGTATATAATGAGAATCATAAGCCAGCAAAATAAATCTAAGACACGTTCAAGTTAATTGGTTTTCTCAAGGTTACATCTGATAGTTCATGCAGTCTATAATCAGGGATTCCAAGTCTCAGGCTAATAGTTATAACCATGATAATATTTTGATTCTTTCAAAATGTCCTATGTTATTTGGAATCCTTATTATCTATTGCTTATCTTGCTTACTCTTTTCTACCTCTCTTGCTCACTGTGTGTGCTTGCATGTGGTTGTTTGTGTGTTTTACATATATAAATCAGATTGATGAAAGCTGTTACAACCTCTTATTATTCTATTTTATTTAAAGGATATTCTTGATTTCATCCATATGACACTGGTTCATATTTTAAGACTCGAAATAAATTCACCTCGCATTCTACTCAGTACAATTGGCTTTATTTTATTTTAATATTATCATTGGTGGTGCCGCTATTGTTTGAGAATGAGTCTCAGTCTGTAGCCATGGCTTGCCCCAACATCCTCATATTGCAGACACTTGAATACTGGCATTACAGCTTGTACCGCCTCACTTGCCTTTGCCATGATCTGTGCAGTCTAATTTGTTAATTTTTTTTTTGCATTCTTGGTACATACTGGCCTTTGTTACTTATCAGATTGTTCTCTTCTTCTCAGTACCCTCGCAGGGAAGATTCATGCTACTGTTTCCCTGCTCTTCTGATAGTCTCAAAGTCTGGCATTGTGAGAGCTTGCATTAATGCATGGGTGAAAATGTGAACGCGTTTCTTCTCCTTTCCATCTTTTTAAGGAGAATATGACTTTTTGTTGCTAGGTGGTGGAGTTCCCCAGACCTAAAATGAATTTTCCCCAAAAGTTCCCCAAAATGAATTTTGGTAATTCATTTTTAGATTGATTTAAGCAACCAGCATTCCCACAAATCAATGATGGGCACAGGAAATGGTTTATAGGCTTTTGTTGTTCTCATTTTACTGTGTGTTATTGAGCATGTATATACGTGTTTCTATGGGTACACATGGAGGCCAGAGATGTATGTCAACTGATTCTTCTACACTTTGCTTTTGTGACATAGTGTCTCTCTCTCCCTCCCTCCCTCCCTCCCTCCCTCCCTCCCTCCCTCCCTCCCTCCCTCCCTCCCTCCCTCCCTCCCTTCCTCCCTCCCTCTCTTTCTCTCCCCGAACCTGGAACTCACTGGTTTGACTAACTGGCTGTCTTGGAGCCATATAACTGAGCCATGTCCTCAGCCCTACCTACATTAAACTTCATAATAATAGACTTTTTGGTATGATATTTTAATACATCAGTGATTTTTCACTCTAAATGACTGGAAAATTGTCCTTGAAAGTGAGACCTCAAAACCCGGGATCTTGAAGCTGATGCTGCTCCCTGAACATCTGTGGAGTTGTTCTAAACTGAACATCTATATTCCCATTAGGATTTCCTTTTTCTGAAACCAATTTGTCATCATTTTTAATAAAGAGGTCCTTTTCAGGAACTTACATTCTAAATTTGTATAGTACAAAGTGATTCTATTCATCCATCTCAAGGGGCAATCATGAGACATTAAAAGACCGAAAAGCTTGCTATTAATCAGGTCAGGCACTGATTGATTGATCATTGTCATTTTGACATTTTCCTTTTGTAAGGTCAGTGGACAAAAATGCAGAGTCTCCTTATGGATATAAGAGGTACATATGCTAGGGTGTTCGCAAATACTTTTCTGTTTCCTTGTTTTCTAAGTGTAATACTACAAGTACCAAGAATGGGAGATTAATTTTGAATGATAAAGAGTAAAACTATTCTTTATATTAAGAAGATAACTCTGATAAGGTTAATTTGCCAATTTTGCTCTCAATGGAATATTTTTTCTGTCATTTATTATATTTGTCTTATAATTTTTGTTGTGAATTTTCTACATGCATATGATGTGTTTTGATCAAATTCCTCATTATTCTATAAATTCTCCCCTATCAACACTTTTCAATGCCAACTTTAAAAGACATTGAGTCCACTTAGTGCTGACTGAATTTGCATGGGTGTAAGATTATCAAGGATCACTGTAAAAAATGGAAGAGCCAAAAGTAGTAGATGTCTATAATGGACATTATTTGCCAGACTCGACAAGGCCATTACACGCATGAATTCACAATGTGTTTTACAGCATGCACAAGACCTGCACAAGATCAAGCCAATCAACATCCCAGCATGAATGGCAGAGGGTCTCTTAAAGTTCCACCTCGAGCTGATTAGCATTGACAACTCATGGCTGCTGGGGAGGGAACATGTTTCCATGGAATTTTCATCACTACTTTTAATTTCATGAAGAAATCACATATAAGATAAAACTAGAAATACTACTTTTAAATAATATTTGCACCTTAGTTTTATTTGTGACTTGCCTTAAAGATTTCTTTACTAGATGAAAGCAAGTTTGAAATCATGAGGGTCATTATTATACGTGGCTATTTTCTGTATTTTTTATGAATATTTTGTTTTTTTCTCTTTTGATTGTAAGTCGGAATACCCAATTCTCATTGCTTCTGGTAACCTTTGTAGTGCTGGTGTGGTAATATTCTATGTTGGTAGCAGGATCATTTTGCAGACTCCCACCCTCGGGGTTAGAGAATGTGTAGAAGGCAATCATAACAAAAAGGAGCAAATAAATATTGCAGTTCTCTCTCCCTTCACTTCTAAGTGTTCCTCCACCTGCTGTCACCTCTCATTTCCAATCCCGTCACCATGGCTTCACCGGTTCACCTTCCTGTCAGTTCTGCCTCTCATGTCTCTTTAAATTGGCTACATGACTATTGACTTACTTTGCAGCCAAGATGTGATTTGTGTGGTAGAGACTTTTAGATTCATTTTGTGTTTTATTTAATAGTTAGTACGACTTCTCTGTAATTATGAGCACCTAGTTGACTTTGATGATTTTTTTCACTTCCAGTAGAAAAGAAGATGAACAAAAGATATGGCTAGTGGATGCTTCAGACATGTGTCATGGTGTACCTATGCAGTTGCATACCAAGCGACGTTCACAGAGGGTTTGTTCGCATAGGCTAAGGGAACCCAAATCCACGCAGTATTTCTCTTTCAAAACCACATAGATAGCCTGGTGTCTGTGTGTGTCTGTGTTTCTGACTTCTAGAATAGGTACCATTTTGCTCTAATTTAAACAAAGTATGATATAGACACTGAAGTCTCTTAACTAGCTGTATTTTAAGCAAACGAAATTACTTTCAGGGATACTGATTATATTTGCACAAAAATCTAAAAATCTTACCTACTATTCCATTAAAGCCTATTTTGCTATGGTTGGAAAGAAAACATCTTCGTGACAATCCTTTAAATTTATACAATTCAATGATTTGTATCACTATTTCAATGTGGACATCTAGAACTGAATTCATTATTGGGACTAAAGCAACATGGATATTCATGATAGGCATTTTTAGAGTGCTGCTACTTGGTGTTCATGATAATTTTCCTACATGGATATTGTTAACTGCAAGGCTTGTTTTAAGTATTCTTCTCTATAAATTTATTAGTAATGTTATTGCCTTGATTTGCCTTCACTAACTATTTGATAGCACCAAAGCTTGTTGATTATATAGATGAAGATTCCTTCAAAATTATCTCCCCCAAATACTACATTTCTGATTGCATGCATCAACAGTTGCTTACATATGGAAAAATCCAATTTTATTAATTGCAAAGAAATTTTTCTTTTCAATTTCTTTGTTTATACTCAGCATAAATCAGCCTCAAAATTTGCCTCTCCATAGACCGAGGTTTACATTTAGATTAACTTCAACAGATTTCCATTTTATCATTTGGTATGTAGGTTTTTTTTTAAAAAAAAATCTGTTAGTTTGTGCTGAGAATTATATGAAATAACATATTGCCATGGTAGATAAATAATAAATGGAGTGATAAAGTCTCAAAGCTACTCTTGTCAAACATAACTGACATCTAAGTTGTCTGTTTTAGCAACCAAAAATAGAGGATGCACAGTTAAGTTTGAATTTCAGATAAAGAACAGGTAACTTGAAGCAGAAAAGTCAGCTATGGCATGGGATACAACTCTACAAATGAATATATTGTTTACTTGAAATTAAACTTTTAAGGTTTCCCCCATGCATTCCCAGACAACTCTATTTACCTCTGCCATTCTTCCCGAGGCCCTCTGGGATCCGCTGAATGAATTAGTTATTGAAAACATTTTTTTTTCCTCTCCTTCCTTCAGCTGTGTCTGCTGTTAATCAAACCATGCACTGCCTTTCCTGGTGTGTTTCCAGGTGTTCTTATTTCTGCTCCTCTCCATGTCCTCATCATTTACTCTATGAAACCTGGACTATAATCTTTATCTCTTATTTACACTTGCCCTTCCTATGGCTGTTCATTTTTGCTCTCTACTGAACCGTTGTGGCTGCTCAGCACAGTCGCTTTGAAATAATGACCACAGTCAATCACTTTCCCTTCATGAACAAATTATTGAAAAAAAAATAGATTCTGTGATAATGTGAGGTTTTTGAGTACTTACATATTCTTGTTTACTAGAAACTTTGGAGATCTGAATTTTGAAACTGCATCTTACGGATTGCAATTTGTACTACAAAAGGACTCTTTCAAACGACTGTCAGGTGGGAGGAAATACACAAAGACATGTAAAGACATTACTGGAAAAATTGTTCCCTGGTTGATTTAAAACTGTTATTTATGAAAATAAATGCACTTGCACTTTTCAATTTCAGAATACTGTTAGCCTCAGCTTGTACATTCTTTTGTTCGAGGATTACTTCTTCTAGCACCCACAAACATTTTGAGCTGCTTTCCAATCCAACAACAATAACTAAAAAGTTTTTTAAAGATTTGAAAAAAGAACACAGAAAAAATTAGCTGATTCTTCACCTGAGACTTTTTATGAATTATTTTCTCTCTTTGAAAGAAAGTACCATGCTACAGAGAAGTTATTGAACACAAAGTAGAGACCTCCATGGTGTGTGTGTGTGTGTGTATTGTGTGTGTGTGTGTGTGTGCGCGCGTGCGCGCGCGCGTCCAGGAGCTCAAGCTACAGGTAGTTGTAAGTTGCCCAAACTCTTTGGGGACTAAACTCAGCTTCTCTGAAAGAAGAGAAAGTGCTCTTAATTGCTGAGCCGTCTCTCTAGTCCCTGAAAATTATGTTTAAAGGTTGACATTTGTTAGTTTTCTCTATGATGCTAAATGCCTAAACAAATTGTTGGTGGTTTCAATTTCCTCTAAGCTACTGGAATGTGTTAAGGAAGGGGATAAACTGAAGACTCTTTGGGAAAAGGCATCAGATGCCACAGTGAAAGAGGATGTAGGAAGACTTTAAGAACAGGAGGTGGTGAATCATGAAGAGAAAATGGTGGGGTTTTTTGGGGGGGTAATTAGAAGGGAAAATGCACAGTAATCATTACAGAATTCTTAAGATCAACTCAAGGGCAAGCCAGATGAAAACCACTATGGAAAGGGTGCTATTGGCTTTCATAGCTGCTGGGAGAGGAATGGTCAGTTTTTGTTAAGAGTGTGAGCTGTGGTAGGTCAAGCACTGTCTGGAGACAGGATACGCAACCAAGCATTTTTAAGTAACACAAATTGAACTAGATGAAATTTCAAAAAACAAGAAAGAACGTGATTTTGGGTGGGTAAAGGTAAGAGTGAATTTTGATGTAGTTAGATGAATATATAATAAATATATAACATTATTTTTATATAATATATATGCTATTTTGTTTTATATAATAACATATAATATATGTTATATATAACATATAGTAATTATTTTATATAATAAATGTATAAATAAAAATAAAATATTGTCACAGAAATTCTAAAGTATTAGTAAAATACAATTAAAAAGCAAAAAAATAAGTCTATCATAAATCACTTCTTAAAAGTAAGCATACTTAAAAGTACAGTTATTAATTTGGGAAATCAAATTTTGTTTAACAAAATTTGAATGAATTAAATGAAATTTCTTCATTTAATTATTTACTTTGGTAGAGAGGTTATTCAATGACTTCTTTTTTTTTCTCAAAGTTTATTAAATTATGAAAGTTTCCATTTCCGCCCCTCCTCCCAACACCCTCCCACTCCCCCTCTCCACCTCCTCCTCCCTCTCCATCCCTAAGAGCAGTCAGGGCTTCCAGCCCTGTGGGAAGTTCAAGTTCCTCCCCCCTCTCTCCAGGTCCAGGAACGTGAGTATCCAAACAGACTGGATCCCAAAAATCCAGTATATGCAGAGGAAACAAGCCCAAGTGTCATTGTCAGTGGGTTTTCAGAAAGGCTCCGGGCCAGCCACATTCAGAGAATCCAGCCACATTCAGAAAATCTGGTTGGATCACATGCTCGTTCAATCCCAGTCCAACTGGCCTTGGTGAACTCTCATTAGATCAGTCCCCTTGTATCAGTGGGTGATCGCACCCCTCGCGGTCCTGAGTTTTTTTTTCATGTTCTTCCTCCTTCTGCTCCTCATTTGGACCATGGGGGGCTCAGTCCGGTGCTCCAATGTGGGTCTCCGTTTGTATCGCCATCCATAGTCGGATGAAGGATCTAAGGTGATAAGCAAAATCTTCATCAGTATCGTTATAGGCCAAGGCCGGTTCAGGCACCCTCTCCTCTGTCTAGAGAACAATCTGGGGATCTCTCCTTGGACCTGGGATCCCATTTATAATCAAGTCTCTTGTAAACCCTAAAATGACTCCCTTAGTTGAGATATATTCTTCCCTGATCCCATATCCATCCTTCCTCCCTCCCCCCATCTCAGTCCCCGGAGTTTTCCCCATTCCTCCCCTACTCCCTTCTCTCTAACCCTCTCCCCTTCCAACAACCCTCCCACCCACCCCCCCATGCACCCGAGGTTACCTGGGACTCTTGTCTATTTCCAATCTCCAGGAGGATAAGTACATGATTTTCTTCAGGTTCACCTTCTTATTTAGCTTCTCTAGGATCTCGAATAATAGGCTCAAAGACCTTTAATTATGGCTAGAATCCACTTATGAGTGAATACATACCATATTCCTCTTTTTGGGTCTGGCTTACCTCACTCAGTAAAGCGTTTTCTATGTCCATCCATTTGCATGCAAAATTCAAGATGCCATTGTTTTTTACCGCTGAGTAAAACTCTAGTGTATGTATGTTCCACCCCTTCTTTAACCATTCTTCTATTGAGGGGCACCTAGGTTGTTTCCAAGTTCTGCCTATTACAAATAGTGCTGCTATGAACATAGTTGAACAAATGCTTTTGTAGTATGATAGGGTATCTCTTGGGTATATTCCCAAGAGTGGAATTGCTGGGTCCTGAGGGAGGTTGACTCCCAGTTTCCTGAGAAACCGCCACACTGATTTCCACAGTGGCTGTACAAGTTTGCATTCCCACCAACAATGGATGAGAGTTCCCCTCTCTCCACATCCTCTCCAGCATAGGCTATCATTGGTGTTTTTGACTTTAGCTAATCTGACCGGTGTAAAATGGTATCTCATAGTAGGTTTGATTTGCATTTCCCTGATCGCTAAGGATGTTGAGCATGACCTTAAGTGTCTTTTGGCCATTCGAACTTCTTCTGTTGAGAATTCTCTGTTCAGATCAGCACCCCATTTTTTAATTGGGTTAATTAGGGTTTTATTGTCTAGTTTCTTGAGTTCTTTGTATATTTTGGAGATCAGGCCTTTATCTGATGAGGGGTTGGTGAAGATCTTCTCCCAGTCAGAAGGTAGCCTTTTTCTCTTACTGACGGTGTCCTTTGCTTTACAGAAGCTTCTCAGTTTCAGGAGGTCCCATTTATTCATTGATTCTCTTATTGTCTGTGCTACTGGGGTTCTACCTAGGAAGTGGTCTCCTGTGCCTATGTCTTGTAGACTACTTCCCACTTTCTCTTTTATCTTGTTCAAAATGGTCAGATTAATGTTGAGGTCTTTAATCCATTTGGACTTGATTTTTGTGCATGGTGATAGATATGGATTTACTTTCATTCTTCTACAGGTTGACATCCAGTTATGCCAGCACCATTTGTTAAAGATGCTTTCCTTCTTCCATTGCATACCTTTAGCCCCCTTGTCGAAAATCAAGTGTTCATAGGTTTGTGGGTTAATATCTGGGTCTTCTATTCGATTCCATAGGTCGACTTCTCTGTTCTTATGCCAGTACCAAGCTGTTTTCAATACTGTAGCTGTGTAATAGAGTTTGAAGTCGGGGATGGTTATACCTCCAGACGTTCCGTTATTATGTAAGATTGTTTTGGCTATCCTGGGTTTTTTGTTTTTCCATATAAAATTAATTATTATTTTCTCAAGGTCTGTGAAGAAGTTTGATGGGATTTTGATGGGGATTGCATTGAATCTATAGATTGCTCTTGGTAGAATTGCCATTTTTACTATGTTGATCCTCCCAATCCAAGAGCAAGGGAGATCTTTCCATTTTCTGGTATCCTCCTCAATTTCTTTCTTCAAAGACTTAAAGTTCTTGTCAAATAGGTCTTTCACTTCCTTGGTTAGAGTTATCCCAAGATATTTTATGCTATTTGTGGCTATCGTGAAAGGTGAAGTTTCTCTGATTTCCCTCCCTGCTTCTTTATCCTTTGTGTATAGGAGGGCAACTGATTTTTTGGAGTTGATCTTGTATTCTGCCACATTACTAAAGGTGTTTATCAGCTGTAGGAGTTCTTTGGTAGAGTTTTTGGGGTCGCTCCTGTATACTATCATATCGTCTGCAAATAACGAGAGTTTAACTTCTTCCTTTCCAATTCGAATCCCCTTGATCCCCTTATGTTGTCGTATTGCTATTGCTAGAACTTCTAGTACTATATTGAAGAGGTATGGGGAGAGTGGACAGCCTTGTCTTGTTCCTGATTTCA